>NW_027475181.1:197500-374475 GCF_051020985.1 Nomia melanderi
TGCTCGCGCGAGGTGCGATAGCGTCGATTCGCTTTTCTGTACGGGGAGAAATAGAACGATGAGTTGACTTATCGGGTCTTCGTTGGAATTACCGTCGCTGGCATTGTAAACTCCAGATGACCTTGTGATTCCTTCGTCGGGCACTGGTAAAGGGTGGCGATGATTCGTTCTATAATAGAAATACCCGTCGTAGCGATTCGGCCGAGACACCCGCCACGAAACACTCTCTCGTCGTGGAATCCCCGCGTCGGAGAGTAAAACGCGCGAAGGCTTACTATGAGAGAAGAAATAGTATATGCCGGTGGTTCGCGTGTGTAGGCTCTATACGAAATTGCGATTCAAGAGAGTAGGAAAAGACGCGATGAACCACGATTTCCGTGCGTCTTACGTCTCTCGACGATGGGACGATCCACGCGAAGAGTTGTTACGTGCTCGCGCGAGGTGCGATAGCGTCGATTCGCTTTTCTGTACGGGGAGAAATAGAACGATGAGCTGACTTATCGGGTCTTCGTTGGAATTACCGTCGCTGGCATTGTAAACTCCAGATGACCTTGTGATTCCTTCGTCGGGCACTGGTAAAGGGTGGCGATGATTCGTTCTATAATAGAAATACCCGTCGTAGCGTTTCGGCCTAGTCACCCGCCACGAAACACTCTCTCGTCGTGGAATCCCCGCGTCGGAGAGTAAAACGCCGAAGGCTTACTTATGAAACTTACGTCTCTCGACGATGGGACGATCCACGCGAAGAGTTGTTACGTGCACGCGTATGGTGCGATTGCGTCGATTCGCTTTTCTGTACGGGGAGCAATAGAACGTTGAGTTGACTTATCGGGTCTTCGTTGGAATTACCGTCGCTGGCATTGTAAACTCCAGATGACCTTGTGATTCCTTCGTCGGGCACTGGTAAAGGGTGGCGATGATGCGTTCTATAATAGAAATACCCGTCGTAGCGATTCGGCCGAGTCACCCGCCACGAAACTCTCTCTCGTCGTGGAATCCCCATGTCGGAGAGTAAAACGCGAAGGCTAACTATATAAGAAATATATAGTATTATTTATGCCTGTGGTTCTCCGTTTGCCCTACTCTCAGATACGCGACTCGGAGAGTTACGAATAATCGTGATGGACCACGATTTCTGTACGTCTTACATCTTTCGACGATGGGACGATCCACGCGAAGAGATCATTCCTGCTTGCGTGAGGTGCGATAGCGCCGATTCGCTTTTCTGTACGGGGAGAAATAGAACGATGAGTTGACTTATCGGGTCTTCGTTGGAATTACCGTCGCTGGCATTGTAAACTCCAGATGACCTTGTGATTCCTTCGTCGGGCACTGGTAAAGGGTGGCGATGATTCGTTCTATAATAGAAATACCCGTCGTAGCGATTCGGCCGTGTCACCCGCCACGAAAATCTCTCTCGTCGTGGAATCCCCGCGTCGTAGAGTAAACGCGAAGGCTTGCTATAGAAGACTATAGTTTATACGCCTGTGGTTCACCGGTTGCCTGCTCTCCGGGGTACGCGATCGCGCAGGAGTTACGGAAGAACTTGATGGGCCACGATCTCCAAGCGGCTATATCTTTCGACGATGGGACGATTCACGCGAAGAGAACGTTCGTGCATGCGTGAGGTGCGATAGCGTTGATTCGCTTGTCTGTACGGGGAGAAATAGAACGATGAGTTGACTTATCGGGTCTTCGTTGGAATTACCGTCGCTGGCATTGTAAACTCCAGATGACCTTGTGATTCCTTCGTCGGGCACTGGTAAAGGGTGGCGATGATTCGTTCTATAATAGAAATACCCGTCGTAGCGTTTCGACCGATGTCACCCGCCACGAAATTCTCTCTCGTCGTGGAATCCCCGCGTCGGAGAGTAACCGCCGAAGGCTTGCTATAGAAGACTATAGTTTATACGCCTGTGGTTCACCGGTTGCCGGCTCTCCGGGGCACGCGATCGCGCGAAGGTTACGGAGGGACGTGAAGCGCCCGAGCAATGAAACGTCCGCAGGAGGAAACGAGCAACCGCCGAACATTGTTTCGCGACGTTTCCATAATGTATTGTCGTTTCGCTCGCATCCCGCTTCTTTCCCCTAGTTTCCTCGACGCGTAGTTTCGCAGCCTTAGTGGACGAATCATTCTCGATTCGAGGAAAGATATGCAGTGGGGCGTGCAATGAGCCCGCCAGAGACCACGATCTCCAATGCGTCTTTACATCTTTGGACGATGGGACGATCCACGCGAAGAGAACGTTCGTGCTTGCGCGAGGTGCATTAGCGTCGATTCGCTTTTCTGTACGGGGAGAAATAGAACGATGAGTTGACTTATCGGGTCTTCGTTGGAATTACCGTCGCTGGCATTGTAAACTCCAGATGACCTTGTGATTCCTTCGTCGGGCACTGGTAAAGGGTGGCGATGATTCGTTCTATAATAGAAATACCCGTCGTAGCGATTCGGCCGAGTCACCCGCCACGAAACTGTCTCTCTTTCGTCGTGGAAACCCCGCGTCGGAGAGTAAAACGCGCGAAGGCTGTGACTGTAACATATATATATATATATATATATACACAGTATACAATGCCTGTGGTTTTTGCGCGTGTCGGCTCTTCGGTATACGCGATCGGCCAGAGTTACGGAGGGACGGTGAAGCGCACGAGAAATTGAAACGGCCGCACGATTGGAACCGAGCAACCGTCGAACATTGTTTCGCGACGTTTCCATAATGCGTTTTCGTTTCGCTCGCATACCGCTTCTTTTCCCCTAGTCTCTGAGACGCGTTTTCGAGCCGTTCTTCTACTATCGATTCTCGTAGAGAGAAGGGACCGGGTAGTCTGGAAGTGGAACCCGCATCTTGCGTGTACCGTACACGGAATTGAGAGGACCGGCCGTGAAGCTCGTTTTAAAGCCGTGCGTCTGACACCCAACTCTTGCGCGCCAATTTCGCGGCAAGAGATAATATGGGACGAATGACCGGCAAAGAGCCAGCTGTGAAGTCTTTTTTCATTATTTGCTTTCAATCGATCGATCGGTACGATTCGTGCAACGTTTCGCGCGATGCGACGCGAAAACATGCGCGCAACAATAGATGCGTCTGATCGGAAGAACGCGAGGGTCGACTGCACGCGATGGATTCAGTATCGGGTAGGATACAAAATATATCCCCGTCGTTTCCACGCGTGCGAGTCTTCTGCGTCTTTCGCGGGTTTTTGAATGCACTATACGCCCGGAACGTCGAGAAATATATACATATTACTTGAACGTTTTTCGTCTCGAAAGGCTTCGGTGTCGTCTCCAAGGCGACGCCTGAATCTCCTTCGCGCGCTGGTCGGAGATTCAGGTATCAACTTTTATCTTCTCTTTGAAAGAAGAGAGATATTAGGTCGAACAAATGAGAATAAAATTATATATGTGAAATATAAAATTTATACGATTACCCTGAACGGTGGATCACTTGGCTCGTGGGTCGATGAAGAACGCAGCTAATTGCGCGTCAACGTGTGAACTGCAGGACACATGAACATCGACATTTCGAACGCACATTGCGGTCCACGGATACAATTCCTGGACCACGCCTGGCTGAGGGTCGTTTACGTACCATACACTGCTTGCGTAGCTCTGTCAAATCCCCGCCGTCGTTCACCTCTTCGGATCGAACGTTTTTTTACCGAAGGGCGCAAAGAACGTCTCTGAGTCGGGTTAAGAGAAGGATGCTACGTACGAGCGAACGATGGGTGTCTCGTCGGCGTTTGTCGCGGACACGCGAAAATTCTGTGAATTTCACGGACAGTGTACGTTCTAGTTGTTGCAAAACGATCGGAATCGTTTGTATGGAGTCGCGTGAGTGTTCGCGGCGTCGTGCGTCCTACCAATAGACCTGCGATTGGATTGGTACTACGGGCGCTCCGGTTGCCCATGAGGGCGTACGAAGGGTGCCTAGTCCCCTTGACCCCTCACAGAGAGTGACCATGGGTGCTTGTCCCCGGGTCCTCTCGGCCGGTGCAATTGGTGTTGGATTCGTAGTGGCAGTGGTTGCAGCCTACATGCTGGGCAGAGACCTTTCGAGGGTCTCGGCGCGTGAGCAGCGTCCCACCTGCTCCTGGACCAGACAGGAAATCTGGTAGAGTTTTTGGAAAGGTAACTCGGCGCTACCAACAGTCTACTTCCATGGGACTCGTCATCCCCGGGAAGCAACGCTGGTAAGGCTTCGGCCTCAGCTGACTGAGCTTAATCTCAGTCCCACGCCCATGGGGGCTCTCCTTGGTAGGCCTTCGTGGCAGGTACTTGGAGGATGGTCTGGGTTCCCTCTGTCCCTATCTACTTCCCCCAGGGGCCGCCGGTAGATGGCGGTTCGGGATTTTGCGCTCCCGGGGTTCCCGAGCACTAGAATACCGTAACCGGCTGTCGTTAGCAACGACCCACCGGGCCAGGCCTAATAACCCTCTGTCCCGGTGGTACGCGCGACAGACCGGCCGGGGGTCTTGCCTTAACCGGCTGGGCCGCGAGGAGATAAACCTCTCTAATAAATCCCTTGCTCAAGCTATAGCGCGCGGCGAAGGGCGCGTATCCGCCTTGCACTAACACTGTGGATACGTGGCCGGTGGGTGCACCGGTCCCTAGCGGCCACCCTTGGGGCACCTGGCGCCCCCCAAGAGTATGAGCCTTCCCCTCGGTTAGGGCGTAAGCCGGGGGGTGACCTCTAGACGTCCCGACGCGTGGGAACGACATGGACAAAAAGATAAATTTAAAAACAATAATCGGGGCTGGGGAGGGGAAAGGAAAAGGAAAGGGAGGAAGGAAGAAGGTGGAGAAAGAAAAAGAAACGAAAGGAGAAGTGGAGAGGACTAGCAGGGCTAGTACCTCGAGTGTGGCTGAGGCTTCCACCTCGCGAAGTAGGAGCGTGAGCTTGAGAAGACGGAGTGAGAGCCGTGACTCAAGCGCGAGTTCCAAAAAGCGAAGAATGAATGAGGATGAAAGTGCGAGTGAATGTGATGTGATGAGTGAATGCGATAGTGATAAGGATGAATGTGGTAATTTGTCTGGGAAACGTGGTTTGAGTGCGAGTGTGTGTACGATTGTGAGAGAGGATGTGACTGCGGAGAAGGATGAATGTGTAAAAATGCGTGGTATAAGTGAGAGATTGAGAAAATGTTTATTTGCTGAGACCAGTAAAGTGAGCAAGAGTGTGATTGAAAGTGTGCTTGGATGTGCGAGTGAATATGAGGAATGTCTGGTACGATTGCTTTGTGAAAATGAGAGGCTCAAAGGACGACTGGATGAATGCAAAAGTGCGAATGTGAATGTACCCGTCCAGAATGTTTGTGTGAGTGAACGGTCGTATGCTAGTATGGTCGGAACGAAAAAGAGTATGTCTGTGAAAGCTAATGTGAGTATGCCTGTAGTCAGAGTGCCTGAGAAGAAGTATGCGGTTGTGATTAAGCCGAGGGATGAAAGTGTGAAGATGAGTAGCGAAGAAGTGAAAGAGCGGGTTATGAAAGAAGTGAGCAAGTCGTTGAATGTAAGAGTGAAAGCCGTGCGTAAAACTAGGAATGGTGGTATTGCCGTCGAGACGGTAAGCGAGAATGAGATTAAAAAGATGCGTGAATGTAAGAAGTTCGAAGCTATTGGAATGAGAGTGGATGAGCCGAGAAAGATTGGACCAAAGGTGATTGTATACGATGTGCCTGTTGAGATACCGAGTGAAGAGTTGTTGAGTGAGTTATATGTGAAAAACCTTAAAGAGTGTGTGAATGAGAAAGAGTTTCGTGAGCGTGTGCGTGTAGTGAGTCGAACAAACAAAAAGGATGCAAGTATTGGTAATGTAGTGATTGAGCTTAGTGTGAGAATGTACAATGTTTTGATGAATGAGGGTCGTATGTATATTGGATGGCGTGCATGTAAATTACGAGAATTTGTGAACGTCCTTAGATGTCATAAGTGTTGCGCGTTTGGACATATGGCCAAGGAGTGCAAGGAGAAGAATGCGTGTTGTCAGAAATGTGGTGAGAGTGGTCATTTGAAGAGTGCGTGTTCTAAGAGCGTATGTTGTCGTAATTGTAAAAGCAAGGGGAATAAGTGTGACCACTCGGTGACGTCCTTGGAGTGTCCCGAGTATGTACGTATGGTGGAGCGGGAGAGAATGAGGATATGTATGGAATAATGGATGAATGTGAATTGAACACGATCCAGTGTAACTGTCAGAGAGCGTATGCTGTAATGTGTGACTTGGGTGTGTTGATGTGTGAGAAACGTGTGAATGTGGCCATCATACAGGAGCCGTATGTAGCAGTGGATGGATGTGTCAAAGGTTTGCCTGCTTGTATGAATGTTTATGTGACTGAGGTGGGCCACAAAAAGGCCGCCGTGGTCGTGAATGGTGAGCGAATGGAATCGATGTGCGTGAGAGAATGTACGAATGAATGTGGTGTGTGTGTATGGATAAAGGGGGATTTCGGCGAAGCGTTTGTTGTGTCTGTATATTGCAGGTACGGACAAGAGTTAGAGCCGTACCTTGCGTACCTGGAGTGTGTGCGTGAGAGAACGAGGGGAAAGAGGTTGTTGGTTGGAATGGATGCGAATGCAGTGTCGCCCTTGTGGTATAGCAAGGGCGACTTGCATTCACGTGAGAATGTTTTGCGTGGAGAGATGCTTGAGGGATGGATAATTGGGAATGGAATGCGTGTACTGAATGAGCCGAGTGAATGGTTTACGTTTGCGGGTGTGCATGGGCAGAGTGACATTGATGTCACTCTGGTGAATGATGGATGGGCCAGGTGTCAGTTTGAATGGGAAATAAAGAGTGATTGGTGTGTGAGTGATCATAACGTGATAAATGTGAGAGTAAGGTGTGTGAATGAGAGTGAGAATGCTATGCGTGTCGGAAGGAGATGGTCCAGTAGAGGGATTGACTGGGATGGATACATGAGTGAGTTGAAAGAGTGTGTAGCTTTAGACGGTATGAATGTTAGTGAGAATGCGAGTGCGAGTGAATTATTAGAGTGTTTGATGTCATGGATCTACGTTGTGAATGATAGGCGTATGAAAGTGTTAAAATCTGGAAGCATGATGAAGCCTGCATGGTGGACGCGTGAGTTAGAGAGAATGAAGAGGAATGTAAGAAGAGTACGGAAGAAATTCCAGAGAGCTAGGAAGAGAAGAGTGAATGTGAGCGAGACTGAAGAGGAATACAAGAGATGTATGCGTGAGTATAAAAGAGAGATTTGTCGTGTGAAAGAAGCGAACTGGCGACAGTTCGTGAGCAAATGGAGCAACGTAGATCCATGGGGTGCGGTGTACAAGATTTGTAGAGGTAAGAATGGAAATGAGCGCTTGAGCACGATGAATGTTAATGGGAGAATGACGAGTACCTGGAAAGAGAGTGCATGTGCTCTACTGGACAGCCTCTTTCCGGCATCGCAGATGCGTGATCAGGGAGAGTCTGTAGGTATGCGAGTTGAACGAATGAATGATAAACGTTTTGAATGGGATGAAGTTGCGAATGCTGTGAAACGAATGAAGATGAGAAAGGCACCTGGCCTGGATGGTGTGACTGGAGAAATGATTATGCGTGTATGGAGTGCAATTCCGGAGTGGATGGTAAGAGTGTACGATGAATGTTTGAGAACCAACACTTTCCCGTGTGAATGGAAGAGAGCGAGAGTGATAACGTTGCTGAAGTCCCCCGAAAAGGTGAGAACCGACCCCAAATCGTATAGACCGATTTGTTTGTTGCCCGTGCTGGGCAAGATTTTGGAACGAATGATGGTGAATCGGATGGAATGTAGAGTGAATGGACGAATGAGTGATGCCCAGCACGGGTTCAGGAGGGGTCGGTCCACCGAGAGTGCGTGGAGAAAGGTGAAAGAGTGTGTGGAACAGAGTGAGTGCAAGTATGTCTTGGGTGTGTTTGTTGATTTCAAGGGAGCATTTGATAACCTAGAATGGATGAGAGTGATTGATAAGTTGAATGAGTATGGTTGTGAAGAGATTGGGCTATGGATGGACTATTTCAAGGATCGTGTTGTATGTATGGAGGGAGTGAATGAGGTTGTATGGAAAAATGTAGAGCGTGGGTGCCCACAGGGGTCCATCATCGGTCCATTTATATGGAACCTGATGATGGATGAACTCCTGTGGGCCCTGGATGAATGTCAGTGTGAATGCGTCGCTTATGCCGACGATTTAGTGTTGATTGTGGAGGGACGAAACCGAGTGGAATTGGAGCGAAAGGGAACTGAGTGGATGAGAATCGTGAGTGAATGGGGAACGAAAGTAGGTGTAAGTGTATCTGAGAGTAAAAGTGTGTGTATGCTGCTGAAAGGGAACTTGGCCAAGACCAGATGTCCAAACGTGCGTGTGAATGGTAAATGTTTAAGGTATGCTGAATGTGTGAGATATCTAGGAGTGTGGATGAGTGAGCGAATGAATTATAGAGTGCATCTGAAGAATGTTAGAGTTAAGGTTAAGAATGTGGTAGGGCAATTGATACGTGTCCTACGGAGTGAATGGGGAATGAGGAAGAATGCGTTGCGTGTGTTGTACAAAGGTTTGTTCGAAGCGTGCGTGTTGTATGGTGCGAGTGTGTGGTGTGATGTGTTAAGGTTTGCGTATGGAAGAAGTATGATTGAGAAATGTCAGAGAGTCGCGTTGTATGGATGTGTGAGAGCATGTAGGACCGTCTCGACGGAGGCACTGCAGGTCCTAATGGGAGGCCTCCCTTGGGACCTGCAGTGTCGCAGGCGTGCGATCGTATGGAAGTTTAAGAATGGTGTGAGTGTCGGTACGAATGAGTGTGTGAATGATGATGAGCTGAATGGGTTAACCCCGGCGGAGTGTATGGGACTCTTGGACGAAAGGCTGTATGAAGAGTGGCAGAGGCGTTGGGATGAATGTCAGAATGGACGGGTTACATATGAGTTTATAAAGGATGTACGGTTTGCGTGGAAGTGTGCGTATTTTGAGCCTGGTATGTATGTGTTGTTTATGTTGACTGGTCACGGAAGTATGAATGCGTTTTTGTATGAGCGTGGTTTGTGTGAGAGTCCGTTGTGTGCATGTGGAGAAGCGAATGAGGATTGGAAGCATGTGTTGTGTGAATGTCGTATGTACGCGGACCTCCGCAGTCTCGATAATTGTGGTGTGACTGTGCGAGAGGATGGTAGTATGAACTTTAGTAATATTTTAGGTAATAAGGCATGGTATGAATGTTTCTGTGTGACTGTAAATAAGATGTTTGAAAGGAGAAGGATGAATGCTAGAGTGAATGCGATTTAGATATAGGTGCCCTAGGGGTCGCAGGGCGGAACCCCGACAGGCGAAGGTTCGCGGGATCAGGCCTTGGCCTGGTCACCGCGGCGGATTCCTGTCGGATCCGTTGGAGCGTAGCGACTCCACGAACCCGATGCTGGCCAAACCGAGGCCTGGATTGTAGGAATCCTAAATACGGGAGACGGGGTTTACTCCGTCGAAAAGGTCAAACCAGTAGACCTTAAGACTGGTACCGCGGGGACCACTTCGCCCGCCGGGCTTCGGCCCGGTCCGGTCATGGGTTTGGACTCGCGGGGGCAGTGGTTGAAAGCCAAATGCTGGCTAGGGACCCCTTTTTCCAGGGTTCCGGCGGGGGAGCTGCGTCCCAACAGCTCGCGCACCGGCCTGCTAAGCCGGTAGGGTGTGGAAAGTCACCCGGCACCACCAGTTGTCTGTCTCAAGGTCCTACAGCCTTGGGACGCCACTGGTAGTCTTCGCGGTTTGCGGAGTCTCGCTGATTGGGCGTTATCCCAATCCCGCGCCCATGGGGGCCGTCCGGGGAAACCCTCCGGGTATATATCGGACGTAAAACAACTTGACTTAAATGTCCCTATCTACTTGCCCCAGGGGCCGTGTGGCGATCACGGTTCGGGGAGTGGCGCCCCCGGGCTCCTTAGCTAGGGTCTAACCAACCCTTGGTGTGGACGAGACACCTTGATATGGCAGGCACAGCTTATTCATGTATGTAAGAAGCCGAACAGGTCCTACCAATAGACCTGCGATTGGATTGGTACTACGGGCGCTCCGGTTGCCCATGAGGGCGTACGAAGGGTGCCCAGTCCCCTTGTCCCCTCACAGAGAGTGACCATGGGTGCTTGTCCCCGGGTCCTCTCGGCCGGTGCAATTCGTGTTGGATTCGTAGTGGCAGTGGTTGCAGCCTACATGCTGGGCAGAGACCTTTCGAGGGTCTCGGCGCGTGAGCAGCGTCCCACCTGCTCCTGGACCAGACAGGAAATTTGGTAGAGTTTTTGGAAAGGTAACTCGGCGCTACCAACAGTCTACTTCCATGGGACTCGTCATCCCCGGGAAGCAACGCTGGTAAGGCTTCGGCCTCAGCTGACTGAGCTTAATCTCAGTCCCACGCCCATGGGGGCTCTCCTTGGTAGGCCTTCGTGGCAGGGTTCCCTCTGTCCCTATCTACTTCCCCCAGGGGCCGCCGGTAGATGGCGGTTCGGGACTTTGCGCTCCCGGGGTTCCCGAGCACTAGAATACCGTAACCGGCTGTCGTTAGCAACGACCCACCGGGCCAGGGGGCCTAATAACCCTCTGTCCCGGTGGTACGCGCGACAGACCGGCCGGGGGTCTTGCCTTAACCGGCTGGGCCGCGAGGAGATAAACCTCTCTAATAAATCCCTTGCTCAAGCTATGGCGCGCGGCGAAGGGCGCGTATCCGCCTTGCACTAACACTGTGGATACGTGGCCGGTGGGTGCACCGGTCCCTAGCGGCCACCCTTGGGGCACCTGGCGCCCCCCAAGTGTAGTAGCCTTCCCCCCGGTTAGGGCGTAAGCCGGGGGGTGACCTCTAGGCGTCCCCACTCGTGGGAACTGTTATGGATCCAAAGAAAAATAAAATAAACTTGAAGACGATTATTGGAGTTGAGGAGGGGAAGGGGAGAGGGAAAGGAGGGAGGAAGAAGGCCGAGAAGGAGAAGGAAGTAATAGGAGAAACTGAGAGGGCTAGCCGTGCTAGCACCTCGACTGGAGTGGAGGCTTCCACCTCCAGAAGCAGAAGCGTAAGCTTAAGGAGGCGTAGTGAGAGTCGCGACTCGAGCGCGAGTTCGAAGAAGCGCCGAATGAATGAAGATGATGCGAGTGAGTGTGAATCAATGAGTGAATGTTGTAGTGATAAGGGTGTGAGTGGAAATTTAACGGGTAATCGAGATTTGAGTGCGAGTGTCTGTACAATTGTGCGTGAGGATGTGCATGTAGAAAAAGATGAATGTGTGAGAATGCGTGCGATTGGTGAGAGATTGCGAAAATGTATGTTTGCGGAGACGAGCAAGGTTAACAAGAGTGTGATTGAGAATATTTTGAGTTGTGCGAGTGAATACGAGGAGTGCTTGGTTCGACTGATGTGTGAAAACGAGAGATTGAAAGGCCGGTTGGATGAATGCAGGAATGTAATGAGTGTACCCGTCCAGAATGTGTGTGTGCCTGAGAAATCGTATGCCAGTATGGTTGGTTCAAAAAAGAGTGTGCCTGCGAAACCTAGTGTGAATGTGCCGATGAGAGTGTGTGAGAAAAAGTATGCAGTGGTAATTAAGCCAAAAGATGAGAATGCAAAGTTAACCAGTGAGCAAGTGAAAGAGCGAGTGTTGAATGAAATGAGTAAAAGTCTGAATGTGAGAGTGAAAGCGGTACGAAAGACGCGTAGTGGTGGTATTGCCGTCGAGACGGTTAGTGAGAGTGAGGTTAAACGGATGCGTGAATGCAAGAAATTTGATGCGATTGGAATGCGTGTGGATGAGCCTCGGAAGATTGGTCCGAAGGTGATTGTGTTTGATGTGCCTGTGGAAATGACGAGTGATGAGTTAATGAGTGAGATGTATGAAAAGAACCTGAGAGAGTGTGTGAGTGAAAGGGAATTCAGAGAGCGTGTGCGTGTGGTGAGCAGAAATAATAAAAAGGATGCGAATGTGGGCAATGTGGTGTTTGAGTTGAGTGTGTGCATGTACAACAAGTTGATGAGTGAAGGTAGAGTGTATGTGCGATGGCGTGCGTGCAAGTTGCGAGAATATGTGAGTGTACTCAGATGCCATAAGTGCTGTGCGTTCGGGCATATGGCCAAAGAGTGCAAAGAGAAAGAGAGCGTGTGTCAAAAGTGTGGTATGAGTGGTCATTTAAAGAGTGATTGTAAGAAGGATGAATGTTGCCGTAACTGCAAGCTGCGTGGTAACAAGTGCGACCATTCGGTGACATCCCTGGAGTGTCCCGAATATAAGAGAATGATTGAGCGTGAAAGGATGAGAATAAGTGTAGAATAATGGATGAATGTATAATAAACACGATCCAGTGTAATTGCCAGCGAGCGTATGCGGTTATGTGTGATTTGGGTGTATTGATGAGTGAGAGACGAGTGAGTGTGGGTATCATACAAGAGCCGTATGTTGCCGTGGATGGATGTGTTAAGGGTTTACCCGCAAGTATGAATGTGTATGTCTCTGAGGTTGGTCGCAAAAGCGCCGCCATTGTTGTGAATGATGCGAGAATGGAGTCCATGTGCGTTAGTGATCTAACGGACGAACATGGTGTATGCGTGTGGATAAAGGGGGACTTTGGCGAGATGTATGTGGTATCTATGTACTGTAGGTACGGCCATGACCTTGAGCCGTATCTACAGTACCTTGAGCGTGTGCGTGTGAGAATGAGGGGAAAGAGACTGTTGATTGGTATGGATGCGAATGCAGTGTCGCCCTTGTGGTATAGCAAGGGCGACCTGCATTCACGTGAGAATGTTTTGCGTGGAGAAATGATTGAGGATTGGGTGATTGGAAACGGAATGAAAGTGTTGAATGAACCGAGTGAATGGTATTCGTTTGCGGGAGTGCATGGCCAGAGTGATATTGATGTCACTCTGGCAAATGATGTGTGGACCAGGTGCCAGTTTGAATGGGAAATTATGCATGACTGGGGAGTGAGTGATCATAATGTAATTAATGTTCGAGTGAAGTGTATGAATGAGAGTGTGAACGAAACATCGTTTGGAAAGAGGTGGACCAGCAAGGGCGTTGACTGGGGCGGATATATGAGTGAGTTGAAAGAGTATGCCGCGGTGAATGGAATGAATGTGAGAGAAAATGCGAGTGCGGATGAGTTAGTAGAAATAGTAACCTCATGGATTCATGTTGTGAATGAGAGGCGAATGAAAGAGTTGAAGAGAGTGTATGAAAGAAAGCCTGTATGGTGGACGTGTGAGCTTGAGAGAATGAAGAAGAATGTTAGGAAGAGAAGAAAGAAATTTCAGAGTGCAAGAAAGAGAGGAGTGAATGTGAACGAGAGAAAGGAAGAATATATGAGATGTTTGAGTGAATATAAGAAAAAGATATGTAGAGTGAAAGAGACGAACTGGCGACAGTTCGTGAGTGAAAGGGCCAACATGGATCCATGGGGATCCGTATATAAGATTTGTAGAGGAAAGAAAGGGAACGAGCGACTGAGTACAATGAATGTGAATGGTAGAATGACGAATACATGGAACGAGAGCGCGTGTGCCTTGCTGGAAAACCTCTTTCCCGCTTCGGGAATGAATGTTGTGAATGTGTTGAATGATGAATTGGATGGAAGGATGAATGTGAGAGAATTTGATTATGATGAGATAGAGAGAGCTGTGAAAGGTGTGAAAATGAGGAAGGCACCTGGTCTAGATGGTGTGACTGGCGAAATGGTGAAGCGTGTGTGGTATGTTATTCCGGAATGGATGAAAAGAATGTATGATGAGTGCCTGAAAACAGGATCTTTCCCGTGTGAGTGGAAAAAAGCGCGTGTTGTGGTATTGTTGAAGTCCCCCGACAAGGTGCGATCCGACCCCCGGTCGTACCGACCGATTAGTTTGTTGCCCGTGCTGGGAAAAGTATTGGAGCGAATGATGTTGAATCGTATTGAGTGTAGAGTGAATGAGAGAATGCATGAGGCCCAGCACGGGTTTAGGAGGGGTCGGTCCACCGAGAGTGCGTGGCTGAAAGTCCGAGAGTGTGTGGAGCTGAGTGAATGTAAATATGTGTTGGGTATGTTTGTGGACTTTCAGGGTGCGTTTGATAATTTAGAGTGGAAGCGTGTGATCGAGAAACTGAATGAGATAGAATGCGAGGATATTGGGTTATGGATGAGTTATTTTAAGGATCGTGTTGTATGTATGGAAGGAGCGAATGAGCGTGTCTGGAAGAATGTTGAGCGTGGTTGCCCACAGGGGTCCATCATAGGTCCATTTATATGGAACCTTATGATGGATGAACTCCTGTGGGCTTTGAGTGAATGTGGATGCAAGTGCGTGGCATATGCTGACGACTTGCTTATGATTGTGGAGGGATGTAACCGAATGGAGCTAGAGCGAAAGGGTACGGAATGGATGAGGATTGTGAGTGAATGGGGAATGAAAGTGGGTGTAAGTGTTTCGGAGAGCAAGAGTGTGTGCATGTTGATGAAAGGATGTTTGGCCAAAAGCAGATGCCCGAACGTACGTGTGAATGGAAAGTGTATGAAGTATGTTGCGTGTGTTAAATATCTTGGTGTGTGGATGAGCGAGCGAATGAATTTTAGGGTGCATCTGCAGAATGTGAGGGGCAAGATCATGAATGTGGTAGGACAGATGATTCGTGTCCTACGGAGTGAATGGGGTATGAGAAAGAATGCATTGCGTGTATTGTATAAAGGATTGTTTGAGGCGTGTGTGTTGTATGGATCGAGTGTGTGGTGTGATGTCTTGAAGTATGAGTATGGGAGAAGAATGCTTGTGAGATGCCAGAGAGTTGTGTTGTATGGATGTGTGAGAGCGTGTAGAACCGTCTCGACGGAGGCACTGCAGGTCCTCATGGGAACCCTCCCATGGGACCTGCAGTGTCGCAAGAGAGCGATAATGTGGCGTTGGAAGAATGGTGTGAGCGTGGGTATGAATGAGTGTGTGAATGATAATGAGTTGCGTGGAAAAACATCGGCAGAGTGTATGGATTTGTTGGATGAGCGATTGTTTGACGAATGGCAGAGGAGATGGGATGAATGTGAGAATGGACGGGTAACGTATGGATTTATTAAGAATGTAAGGTTTGCGTGCATGTGTGAGTATTTCGAGCCGAGTATGTATGTGTTGTTTGTGATTACCGGGCATGGAAGTTTGAATGGGTACTTGTATGAGCGCGGATTGAGTGATTGGAAGCATGTGTTGTGTGAATGTAGTATGTATGCGGACCTCCGCAACCTTGATGATTGGGGTGTGATTGTGGGAGTGGATGGAAGTGTGGATGTCAGTGCTGTCCTAGGATGTAAGCCTACGTACGAATGTTTTAGTGTGAGTGTGAAAAGAATGTTTGAAAGAAGAAGGATGATTGTTAGTATGAATGTGTCTTAGTTTTTAGGTGCCCTAGGGGTCGCAGGGCGGAACCCCGACAGGCGAAGGTTCGCGGGGCCGGGCGTCGGCCTGCTCACCGCGACGGATTCCTGTCGGATCCGTTGGAGCGTAGCGACTCCACGAACCCGATGCTGGCCAAACCGAGGCCTGGATTGTAGGAATCCTAAATACGGGAGACGGGGTTTACTCCGTCGAAAAGGTCAAACCAGTAGACCTTAAGACTGGTACCGCGGGGACCGGTTCGCCCGCCGGGCTTCGGCTCGGTCCGGTCATGGGTTTGGACTCGCGGGGGCAGTGGTTGAAAGCCAAATGCTGGCTAGGGACCCCTTTTTCCAGGGTCCCGGCGGGGGAGCTGCGTCCCAACAGCTCGGGCACCGGCCTGCTTAGCCGGTAGGGTGTGGAAAGTCACCCGGCACAACCAGTTGTCTGTCTCAAGGTCCTACAGCCTTGGGGCGCCACTGGTAGTCTCCGCAGTGTGCGGGGACCCGCTGATTGGGCGTATCCCAATCCCGCGCCCATGGGGGCCGTGTGGATAAACCTTCACGGTAGATGCCGCACGTAAAACAAACATGACATTATGTCCCTATCTACTGGACTTGGCCGCTAGGGGACTTGGCCGCTAGGTGGCGAGGAATGAGCACGCGTCTTCACGTCGCTCCGTCTTTAACACCAGCAAAAACCAGGATAATTCGCGAAATTAATTCAAAGGACATACACAAAGTGTAGTAGAAGTGTTCGGGAGCAATTGTGCGCGAAAAGTGCAGTGGAAAAGTGAAAAGTGCGCGAGTGAACAGGGAAATACTCCGCAGGCGTGGGCACGCCACGTGGCTGGAGCGTCGGAATTTTCCGACGCTTGTTTTCTAGTCTTACAGTCGCTGGATCGCGGAAATATCGCGGCCTGCGTCTTAATTCGTGCCCAGTAACTGAACTTTAGTGGCAATCACCGTGTAAGTGCAGTGATTACAGACATATACGCAGATAAACTTTCGAGGTGCGTGGCGTCCTTTGTGACGTCACAGAACGCTTGGTCGGCCATCTTGGGCTGCCATCTTGGGCGGCCATCTTTGGCGGCCATCTTAATTGGCGGGAAAATTTGGCGCCAACTCAGGGCGGCCATCTTAGGCAGCCATCTTGAGCAGCGGCGACATCCATAGGGCAACGGAGGAACTACCAGTAAGCAGCAGCGCCACCACCAAGGGTTGGAGAACAAGGGAACTACATTCGAGCCGGTAACTTATCTTCCCGAAAATGGGGAAGAAGAGTAAGAAAGCTAAGGAGGGTAAAAGGACCCAGGATACCGACATCCCGGATGAAGAGATGGCGGAGGTGCTGAAAGGCCACCCACGGCGCGGGAGCACCGACGCGAGCACCTGCACCGACACCAACACCAGCACCGACACCAGGAACACCGCCAGCAACAAAAGGAGGCACAGCGCCTCCAGTGTATGCTCAGAGGAGCACGAGAGACCAGCGCCGAAGAAAGTCCCAACGGACATACCGACGGAGGTCTCACTACGCCCGGAAGGACTCGTAACGAAGCCGGCCAAATCACCCGCCAAGGACCTACAAACCAAGGCGCAGAAGATCGCGGCCGAAATGTTGGACCTGGGGACCAAAATGGAAAGCTGCGGAACCCCAGCGAAAATGGTATTGGAAAGCATAAGGCTTTTCAACAGAATCAAGGATCTACTGGACCAAGCTGTAACAGAGAACAGCATTCTCGAAGGAGAAATAAAGTCCCTCAAGGAAATAATCCCGAGATTAACGGGATTAACCAAGGCCGCCTCCACATCACAGGCAACACCAGTGGAACCACCCAGGAACAACGCGGAAGTCATCCCATGGGCCCAACGCGTTGGTATCAGGTCCAAAACAGCGGCGCTTACCAACATGAAGCGCGACCCGCCCGATGTGATCACCATAATACCAAAGGACAACAAAGTATTCGCATCCAGCGAGGAGACAAGGAGGAAAGTCCTCGGGTTAGTGCACCCAGCGAGAGACAACCTCAAGGTGAGGAATGTCCGTCCCATTCAAGGGAATGGCATTCTCATCGCGACTGCCAAAGGATCCAACCTCGCAGGCCTCATGCAGAACGAGAAGCTGCGGGAGGCTGGATTCGTCGTCGCCGCCCCTCCCAAAAAGAACCCGCGCATCATCGTCTACAACGCGCCCAGATTGACCGACGAAAAGCTCATAGCGGAAATCTCGAGGAACTTCGTGAACCTCGAGGAATCCGAACTGCAAAGAGCCACGAAAGAGATGAAAGTGGCCTTCAAAACAGGGCCCAAAGATAAGAATCACTGCAACGTCGTCCTGGAAGTCTCAAAGAGAGTCCGGAACCTCCTTGCTCCCCAAGGACGCCTTTACGTCGATTGGGAGAGCTGCAGAGTACGTGACTACGCAGTGGCTACGCGATGCTACAAATGCCAGGCGTTCGGACATACGACGAAATACTGTCGCGCCGAGAAAGAAATCTGTGGACACTGCGCATCACCGGGACACAGCCACAAATCCTGCCCCAATAAGGAGAAGCCCGAGACCTGCGCCAACTGCCAGAGGAACAAGACGGACCATCGGCATGCCGTCACCAGCAGCGACTGCCCCAGCTACAGGTCTGCGCTTAATCAGGTATTTAGTAGAATAGATTATGATTAAGGCCCATTCCAGCCGCAATCAGCCCCTTAGAATCGGCCAGGCCAACCTCCGAGGGTCACAGATTGCGTCGCTGGAAATTAATAACGTAATGCATCGACACAACATCGACATCCTGCTCACGCAGGAGCCGTACAACGTGAAAGGCAAATTCATCGGCCTCACGAATTGTACGGCCGTCACCGGCGCGAAGCCTGGCAACCGTGCCATGGCTGGAATCGTGATACGCGACCCCAATCTCGCGATTCTTAAGTTATCGCATCTCAGCGATGACTACTGTACGTGTATCGAGGTTACAGGGCCATTTGGTAAACTGTACCTCGCCAGCGTATATTTCAAATTCTCTCACGATATCGAAAGGTATCTCGAGAAAATCACCCAAATAAGCCGCTCCCTCCGTGGAAACAGACTTATAATAGCAGCGGATGCCAACGCGAAGTCCTCGTTATGGCACTCCGCCACCACCGACCAGCGAGGCGAACAATTCGAACGGGTCATTGCCCAGGAGAATTTAGTAGTACTCAATGAACCCGGTAATCCCCCAACGTTTAGAAATCACAAAGGTTCATCGAACGTGGACGTTACGCTGTCGGACCTCGCGACGGTCAAGTACATAGATAACTGGACAGTCCACGAAAACTGGACCACGAGTGATCACAATCCGATCACCTTCGTGTTTAATGCCCCAACATGCGCGAACCCCTCAATCCCGCATGCGAGGTTCCGGACGGGCCGGGCCAACTGGGCTATGTTCCAGGAATCTCTGACCATAAACCTCTGTAATCCGCCTCAGATTTCTCAATCCGACAGCAGAGCCACTGTAGAGTCCCTAGCAACATCCGTAGAAAGCGCAATCATCCGCGCCGCGGAAACCTCCCTGCCCCAGAAGAAATTCCACAGCAAATCAGTTCCCTGGTGGACGGAAAATTTGACTTCGCTCAAGAAGAAAACCTACCGCTTGCGGAAGGCCTTCCAAGTGGAATCCGTTCCCTCCATCAGGAATGCGAGACGCGTCGAATATCTTCGGATCCGTAGAAAATATACCTACGAGATCCAACGCGCGAAACGTTCCAGCTGGCGCGAATTCGTTTCCACTCTCGGCAACGAAGACCCGTGGGGAGCGGTTTATAAACTATGCGTGAAAAGAATTCCCCCGGACAAGGTTCTCGCGTCAGCTCCGGCACCGGCAGGAGTCCCGATGACGTGGGAACAAACCGCGCGCGAACTCCTCGATTCCCTCGTCCCAGACGACACTCCCGACGCCCTCGAGTGTCAGCGTCACAGGCGTGCTATCTCTCCCGCCCCGCCCCCAGTCCCTGACTCGCCACCGTTCACTGATATCGAGATCAGCCGCGCGATTCGTTCCCTCCGAAACGGGAAAGCCCCCGGCCCTGACCTCATCGAAGTAGAGATGGTCAAAGCCGCTTACCCGGTCCTCACGAGCCACTTCACCGCCCTATATAATGGATGCCTGACCCACGGATGCTTCCCAGCACCATGGAAGTCGGGCTCCATTCGTGCCCTCCTCAAAGGTCCCGACCGCGACGAGTCTCTTGTCGGTTCCTACAGACCTATTTGTCTGCTTTCTGTGCTGGGCAAGGGTCTGGAGAAACTACTTCACAGGAGACTCGAACCGATTTTCCTCCACCCCGATTTCGCGTCCCCGAGGCAGTTCGGCTTCCGAAGGGGGAGGTCGACCGCTGACGCTATCCTGTGCGTGCGAGATTGCCTCGAGAGGTCAACGACAAAATACGCACTCGCGATTTTGTTCGACATCTCGGGGGCTTTCGACCACGTATGGTGGCCCAGTATTCTCCTCCGCCTGAAAGAACGGGGCTGCCCCAGTAATTTGTATTCACTGGTCCTCGATTATCTGAACGATCGTACGGTCTCGCTAATAGGAAAACAATCTCGCGTCGGAAAGTCGGTCTCCAGGGGCTGTCCTCAGGGCTCTATGCTGGGCCCCAGCCTCTGGAATCTCGTATTCGACGATCTGCTGAATACCCTGAGCAGCGAGGGTGTCGAGGCGTTCGCTTATGCGGACGACCTTCTTATTCTCGTCTCGGGTGACAGCAGACTCGAACTCGAAGAAAAGGGACAGGGCGCGACGACCACCATCGAAAGATGGTGCAAGTCGGAGAAACTGTCCCTCTCGCAGAACAAGTCGGAGATGATCCTCTTCCGTGGTCATCTCGACATCAAAAGGCCTCCGAAGATTAGAATTCAAGCGAGACAAATCCGTATGGTCGTATCAGTTAGGTACCTCGGCGTTCACCTCGATCAAGGCCTGAGGATCCGCACGCACGTGCGGAAAATCAGGTCGAAGTGCGCCGAGAAATTCAACTCCCTGGCCGCCATCGCCCGAAGAAATTGGGGCCTAAACCACAGATCCCTCAAATTCTTATACAAGGGCCTATTCCTCCCCATCGCCTCGTACGCAGCGCCGGCATGGAGCGACCTGCTCAACAAAACATGCATTCGCGATCTGCAAATTGCGCAAAGGCACGCACTCTTGCGTACCACAAAAGCGTATTGCACTATTTCCACCGACGCCCTTCTCGTTATGGCAGGCGCCCTGCCGATCGATCTTTACATCAGACGAGCTGCGCTAATGTACGAGGCCAGAATAAGGAACCCAGACGCCCCCGCAATAGGAACGACCGCCCGGAGTGCGACCAACGGAGATATCTCTGTGTCCCTGCTGCGCGAATGGCAGGAGAGATGGGACAACTCCCAACACGGGAGACACACCCACCACCTCCTGCCGAACGTGGAGCTCAGGATGAACATGGGATGGGTCTTCTTAGACCACTACGTATCCCAGTTCATCTCCGGACACGGCGACTTCGCGGCCAAACTCCACAGCCGAGGTCTTACAGAAAACCCACGCTGTCGATGCGGCGTGAATGACACACCCCATCACACGTTCTTCGAGTGCGCTCTGTACGAAACAGAGCGCGCTCCACTTCGGACCCTCCTACAGGGAGAACAAAACCGCGAATGGCCCCCACCCGCCCCCACCTTGCTCGACAAAGCCATCTTCCCGACCGCAGCCGTAGTAATCCGCAGGATACTTAGGCTGAAGGAAGGGGCTAACCAGTCGACAGCAACCGACACGACTGACCCAACCTCCCCCACCCACCGCCCACCACCCACCCGCCACCCCGCGGTAAAGAGACCGACTAGATCCGCAATACCGCGAACCACCGCAGCCGCGAACCCGGACCACCCGAATCACCTCCTACCAGTGGTAAGGCTGGTCCGCGTCGATCTCCCCAGCAGTAGCAACAGCACTGCGACACCGCGGTCTCACCCGCCCGCCCATTTAAACCCGGTGGTGAGGCTGGCTCGGGTAGCACTGCCTCCCCGCGGCGACCGCACCAGTACCTCACCACCCACGCGAGTCCGCGCCCGCCACAAAGCCTAACCCACCGCTAAATCACGAGACCACACCCCGCGCAACCGTGCTTCACCCGCGAAAAACCGCGGAAAAAAACCGCGGAAAACCGCGAAAAACCGCGGAAAACCGCGAAAAACCGCGAAAAACCGCGAAAAACCGCGAACTCCCCCCCATTAAACCGCGACACCCCTCCGCGAGAAAAATCGTGACCACCACCCACCCACCCGCGGAAAACCGCGAACTCCCCCCCGAAAATGGCGCCCCCCCCCCCTTTTTTTTCCCCTCTTCTTCTTTTCTTTTCTTTTCTTTTCTTTTTCTTATCTTTTCTTTTCTTTTTTTTTTTCTTTTCTTTTCTTTTCTTTCCTTTCTCAAAACCCTGACAGTCCATGCGGGCGGCGCTTCGGCACCGTGACTGTAGGGTTCAACGGCAACAGCACCTGCTGACGCCATCCCGCCGGGTGTCGAGCTTTAATGCTGGCGGCTCTACCTCCTCGTGGTCCCCGCTGGACAGCGCTGGGCGTTGCTTGCAACGTCCAGGGCTGACTAAACGAGCCGCCTCCCCTCTTCCAGGGGTAGACACAACTTGCCCGATGATATCCCCCTTAGGGATTGAGGACAGGGTTATTCCAAGCCGAGCCCGGTTAAACATCTACACCGGACAACTTCCCCTCGCAGGTGTGGTGCTGGAAAGTAGGGCCCTTCTGGCCGGCGAACGTCGATATGGGGGAAACCCCGAGGTGCGACTGCCCACTCTGGGCCGCCAACACTACTTGTCCCTATCTACTTCCCCCCAGGGGCCGCCGGTAGATGGCGGTTCGGGATTTTGCGCTCCCGGGGTTCCCGAGCACTCGCATACCGTAACCGGCTGTCGTTAGCAACGACCCACCGGGCCAGGGGGCCTAATAACCCTCTGTCCCGGTGGTACGCGCGACAGACCGGCCGGGGGTCTTGCCTTAACCGGCTGGGCCGCGAGGAGATAAGCCTCTCTAATAAATCCTTTGCTCAAGCTATGGCGCGCGGCGAAGGGCGCGTATCCGCCTTGCACTAACACTGTGGATACGTGGCCGGTGGGTGCACCGGTCCCTAGCGGCCAACCTCGAGACACCAGGCAAATCTCGGGAGTAGAAGCCTTCCCCGTGGGAATGGGCGTCACCCCACGGGGTGACCTTTAGATCGACCCAACTCGTGGGATTTTTCATGGAAAGAAAACTTAAACTCGGGGATATATTGGGGGGGGGGGGATGTCGAGGAGGGTGGGGACGTCGAGATGACGCCCCAAAGTTCGAGGGGAAGAGGAGTTGCGGGCACATCTCGCAGTTTGAGCCCTGTAAGACGGGGGAAAAGAGTGGCCACGGAGCCTGCAGCAGGCGGAAGTGGTAAGAGTGTCTGTGTTGGTGTATCTGAAGAGTGTGAGAGTGTGAGTGAGGTTGCGAGAATGCGAGTGATTGGAGCGAAACTGAGGAAATTTGTGTTTGCCGAAAGTAATCGTGTAAACAAGAGTGTGAGTGAGTATGTTCTTAATTGTGTGTCTGAGTACGAGGAAATTTTGATTGATATGATGCGGCAGAATGAACGGTTGCGTGGTCGATTGGATGAGTGCGATAAACGAGAGAAAGAGAGAATGACCAGTCCGGTTGTGAGTGCGAGTGTGTCGTACGCGGCTAAGGCGGCGAAGAGTGCGACAGGTATGAGTGAGCGAGTGGCTGGTGGATCGAGCCAGAGAGTGACTGAGAGACAAAAATCGTATGCTGTGGTTGTGCGTGCGAAAGATGAGAGTGTGAAAATGTCGAGCGATGAGGTGAAAGAGCGAGTGATGAAGAATGTGAGTAAAGATTTAAATATTAGGGTGCGTGCTGTACGAAAGACTAAGAGTGGTGGCCTGGCCATCGAAGCAGCGAGTGAGTGTGAGCTGAAAGTCTTGAAAGAGTGTAAGAAGTTTGCTGATTTGGGGCTAAAGGTAGAGGCCCCAAAGAAGATCGGTCCAAAGGTCATCGTTTTTGACATCGAAAACGAGATGACGAACGAGGATCTGCTGAGCGAGTTGTATTGTAAGAATTTTAAGAATGAGGGTGTGAGTGAGAGTGAATTCCGAGAGAGAGTGCGTGTGGTCAACCGAATGAATAGAAAGGGAGTGAATGTAGGAAACGCGGTGATTGAATTGACAAAGCGTATGCGTGATGTGGTAGTGAATGAGGGCAGAGTGTATGTTAAATGGCGTGCATGTAAGGTAAAAGACTTCGTGAATGTTTTGAGGTGTTACAAGTGCTTCGCGTTCGGGCACATGATGCGTGAGTGTAGCATGTAAGAGAGATTGTGTGAGAAGTGTTGCGAGAGTGGGCACTTGAAAGAAAAGTGCAAGGGTGAATGCGTGTGCAGAAATTGTAAACTAAGGGGACGAAAGGGTGACCACTCGGTCATGTCCGTTGAGTGCCCGGAATATGTGCGAATGATAGAGCGTGAGAGGATGCGTGTATGCGACGATTAGTCACTGTATGAATGTTTTGCAGTTGAATTGTCAGCGTGCGTATATGGTTATGTGTGATGTGAGCAAGGTAATGTGTGAGAAACGGGTGAGTGTTGCATTATTGCAAGAGGTGTATGTGTATAATGGTTGTGTGAAAGGACTGCCGTCGTCCTGGCGGGTCTTCTCCGACTCGGAGGAGCCCGGGAGGGCGGCGGTGGTCGTTGCGAATGAGAACTTGGATGCTATGTGTGTGAATGAGCTAACGTGTGAGCTTGGTGTGTGTGTGTGGATTCGAGGGGACTTTGGTGAAGTGATTGTGGTCTCCATGTACTGCCGATACGGCCGAGATATCGACCCGTATCTGGCGTACATGGAGCGTGTGAATGAGTTTGCGCGTGGGAAAAGTGTGTTGTATGGTATGGATGCGAATGCGACCTCCCCCTTATGGTATAGTAAGGGTGGGGGTCGTAGCAGAGAGAATGAGATGCGTGTTAGAGTGTTGGAAGAGTGGGTGCTTGCGAATGATATGATTGTTGTGAATGAGCCGAGCGAGTTTTATACTTTCTCGGGCGTGAATGGAGTGAGTGATATAGATGTAACGTTGGTGAATGTGATGCCGACCGGGTGCCGTTTGGAATGGGAGGTGAAGAGTGAATGGGGTATAAGCGACCACAATGTGGTCCTTATACGGATGTTGTATGGTGTGAGTGGTGATGAGAGTGTGAAGGTTGGCAGGAGATGGGTATGTAAGGACGTCTGCTGGGAAGAGTATGTGAATGATTTGCGTGTGACTGCTGAATCGAATGCGAATGAGTTGTTGTGTGAGTCGAATGTGGACAGAATGGTTGAAACACTGATGGGCTGGATCCAGGGGGTGAATGGTAAACATATGAGAGAGAGTAAACGTAAGAGTGATAAGAAAGTTGTGTGGTGGACGAATGAGTTAACTGCCCTTAAGGGCAGAGTGCGAAAGAGCCGGCGTGAATGGCAAAGAGCGAGAAAAAGAAGTGTGAATGCTGATGTGAAATTGAGAGAGTACAAGAGAGCGCTGAATGAGTATAAGTACCGAATGAGGAGAGTGAAAGAGGAGAACTGGAAACAGTTCTCCAGAGTGTCTGTAAACCTGGATCCGTGGGGCCCAGTGTATAGAGTATGTCGTGGTAAGAATGCAAGAGAGAGTATAAGTGCATTGAGAGTGAATGATGTAGTGTATTCGACGTGGAAGGAGTGTGCGAATGTGTTACTAGAATGGTTCTTCCCAGCGACAAGTATGCAAGATGTTAGTATGAATGATGCGATGAGGGATGATATGAGTGATTTTGTGAGAGATTTTGAATGGGATGAAGTAAATGCGGCTGTAAGGAAGGCGAGATTGGGTAAGGCACCCGGTTTGGACGGTATAAATGGTGAGATGTTGCGAATGATATGGAATGCGATCCCGGGATGGATGGTGAGTGTATTTAATGCATGCCTGAGGAGTGGTTGTTTTCCGTCTGTGTGGAAGGAAGCGCGTCTGGTTGTGATACCAAAGTCCCTGGAGAAACCGCGAACGGACCCTGCGTCGTACAGACCAATTAGTTTACTGCCCGTGTTGGGGAAAACGCTGGAGCGAATGATGATTGCGCGATTGGAGAACAGAGTGAATGCGAGTATGAATGAGGCCCAACACGGGTTTCGCGGGGGCCGTTCGACGGAGAGTGCATGGATGAATGTTAAGAAGTATGTGAGAGAGTGTGATAGTAAATATGTTCTTGGTGTGTTTGTGGATTTTAAGAGTGCGTTTGATTGTTTGGAATGGATGCGTGTGATTGAGAAATTGTGTGAGATTGGTTGCGAGGAAGTAGCTCTTTGGAGGAGCTACTTCCAAAACCGCAAGGTATGTATGGTTAGTGCGAATGATGTCGTGTGGAAGAATGTTGAAAGGGGCTGCCCACAGGGGTCCATCTGTGGTCCGTTCATTTGGAACTTGATGATGGATGGGCTCCTGTGGCGGCTGAGTGAATGCGGGTGTAAATGCGTTGCGTACGCTGACGATCTGCTGTTGCTTGTGGACGGACAGAGCCGAGTGGAAATTGAGCGAAAGGGGAGTGAATGGATGAGTGTTGTATGCGAATGGGGTATGAATATTGGAGTGAGGGTGTCCGAGAATAAAACCTCGGCCACCCTCCTCAAAGGTCGTGTGAGTCTGGCGAGGTGCCCGAGCGTGAGAATGAATGGAAGAATGGTTCGTTACGCGGCGAAAGTGAAGTATTTGGGTATATGGATGAATGAGAGAATGAGTTTTAAAGAGCACTTGGAACACCTCAGAGTGAGAGTGATGAATGTTGTGGGTCAAATGCGGCGAGTGTTGAAGTGTGAATGGGGTATGAATAAGCGTGCTGTGAAAATTGTGTATAAGGGTTTGTTTGTTGCGACTGCGTTGTATGGATCGAGTGTATGAAATTTGGGTATGCGCGTGATTTGTTGAATAGGTGTCAACGTATTGTCTTGTATGCGTGTTTAAATGTTTGTCGTACCGTGTCGAGTGAATGTATGCAGGTCCTCATGGGGTCTCTACCTTGGGACCTGGAGTGCATGAGACGAGGTCTAGTGTGTATGATTAAGAATGGATGGGAGTTGTGTGAGAATGAGTTTGTACGGATGGAAGAATTGATTGAAAGGTCTTTGGATGAAAGAGTGGACCTCGTGAATGAAAGGGTGTATGCGCGATGGCAGGCCAGGTGGAATGAATGCGTGAGTGGAAGGGTTTTGTATGAGTATGTGAGGAATGTTAGGTTTGCTGAGTGTGCCTGGTTCGATCGGAGTGTGTATGCTTGTTTTTTGCTGACTGGTCATGGTAGTATGAATGGGTTTTTGTATAAGCGTGGTTTGAGTGAGACTGAAAGGTGTATGTGTGGGGCTGACTGCGAGGATTGGAAGCATGTGCTGGTTGAATGTAGTATGTATGATGATTGTAGAAACCTGAGTGAATGTGGAGTGAGTGTGGGTGTAGATGGTAGTGTGGATGTTAGTCGTGTGTTGGAATGCAAGGCGACGTATGAATGTTTTTGTGTGTTCTCGAGACGTGTGTTTGTGAGAAGACGAGTGAATGTGAGAGTGAATGCGTGAATGGTGTCTCGAGGACGCAGGAGGGCTGCAGGGCTGTAACCCGGAGGCCTTTGGGGACTAACGACCCCACGTATCCGAGTTGGCCTTACCCAGGTCGGGGTCTGCAAGGGCCCCAATGGGAAGTGGATTGGTTCCACGACAGGCATACCAGTACGGCCTTCTTCACTGGTACCGCGGGGGTTGACGTGAGCCCCCGGAGGGAATTTCCCTCCGGTGTCGACCACTTGGGTTGGACTCGCGGGGGCAGTGGTACAGCCTACGTCGCAGGCTAGGGGTGCGCGTCCGCAAGGGCGTGTCATCCCGGCGGGTGAGCTGCGTCGCCAACAGCTCGGGTGCCGGCCTGCTTAGCCGGTAGGGATGTTAGAAAGGTCCCGGCCCAGACCAAGGGTGACGTCGGGGCTTGCACCCCGATGACGAATCTGGTAGTCCCTGGGGAGACCTCTCTTCGGGGGCCCGCTGGTTGGGCATATCCCAACCCCGCGCCCATGGGGGCCGTGTCTGTTAGACCGTAATGGTGGGTACGGGCACGTAAAATACAACGGACACATTCTGTCCCTATCTACTTGCCCCAGGGGCCGTGTGGCGATCACGGTTCGGGGAGTGGCGCCCCCGGGCTCCTTAGCTAGGGTCTAACCAACCCTTGGTGTGGACGAGACACCTTGATATGGCAGGCACAGCTTATTCATGTATGTAAGAAGCCGAACAGGTCCTACCAATAGACCTGCGATTGGATTGGTACTACGGGCGCTCCGGTTGCCCATGAGGGCGTACGAAGGGTGCCCAGTCCCCTTGACCCCTCACAGAGAGTGACCATGGGTGCTTGTCCCCGGGTCCTCTCGGCCGGTGCAATTCGTGTTGGATTCGTAGTGGCAGTGGTTGCAGCCTACATGCTGGGCAGAGACCTTTCGAGGGTCTCGGCGCGTGAGCAGCGTCCCACCTGCTCCTGGACCAGACAGGAAATTTGGTAGAGTTTTTGGAAAGGTAACTCGGCGCTACCAACAGTCTACTCCCATGGGACTCGTCATCCCCGGGAAGCAACGCTGGTAAGGCTTCGGCCTCAGCTGACTGAGCTTAATCTCAGTCCCACGCCCATGGGGGCTCTCCTTGGTAAGCCTTCGCGGCAGGTACTTGGAGAATAATCTAGGGTTTCCTCTGTCCCTATCTACTCCCCCCAGGGGCCGCCCAAGGAACGTGGGTTTCCTCAACCTGACGGACCTGAATAGACATTATAAAGGCCAACATAACAGCAAGGACATTGCGTGGCAATGTAGAAAATGCGGCAAGGAGTTCCCCGGTCTACACAATTGTAGGTGCCACATCCCAAAATGCAGACAGCAAGTGGAGGCACAAGAATTACAACACATATGTGAGAAATGTTCGCAACAATTCCACACTGCCAGAGGCTTAGCAACACACGAGAGGCACAGACACCCAGAGGTGCGGAACAGAAAAAGGCAAGAAGAAAACGATCGTCAGAAAGGGAGACCGGGTAGAAGAAATTATGTGTGGACGGAAGAAGAAATAGAAGAGCTAATAGCACTCAACCAGGAATTCGCTGGAGAAAAAAGACCTAACGTAGAAATAAGGAAAAGAATGCCAAGCAAAACTGTGAAACAAATTAGTGACAAGAGAAGAGAATTAAATAATCAGGCCAGAAGAGTACAACATGAGAGTGTCATAGAAGAAGAAGGACAGATAGCTACGAATGAAAATGTAGAAGATGAATCCCGGGAACAAGAAGAGGAACACCAACAGGAAAACTCAACACCTCTCCTTCCAAACCTAGAAATAGAAGACATAGACGACATAGTGGACCAAACTTGGCGAGAACAAATATCGAGGGCCATTAAAAAAGTGTCCCTGCACAGGAAGGATGAATTGCACAAAATAACAAAGGAACTGGACGAGATATTCTACAAGATAGAAGAAGGTGAAGATGCACCATCACTAATAGACCAGTGGATCAATAACTCGTTCAACCCTACCATATTGGAAGAAGAAAAGAACGAAAGGACAGAAAAAAGGCAAGACCAAAGGGAAAGAGAAAATAAAGCAAGCCGGATAAATACAAAAAAGAACAACCACAACCGAAGAGCGAAATTTAGATTCGCCAGATGCCAAGGGCTATACGAGAAGTGCCCCAAAAAACTAATAGATGTGGCGATAAGCGGCGATTTCTCTGTATTAGACGAAAAGAAGGAACTCCCAGCAGAAGAGGAAATTAAGACACTCTACGAACAAGTGTGGGGACAAAAGGGACCAAAAGTAACCAGCAAAAAAGAGCATCCTGAAGCCTCTTCCTTACTCTCAGCCTGTCCACCATTTACAGAAGAGGAAATCCTAAAAAGAATTAGGAAAGTTAAAAACAACACAGCAGGCGGACCGGACAAAATACGAAAGACTCATCTAAGGAAGAAAAGCATAGGAAAAACGCTGGCAAAACTATTTAACATGCTAGTGCTCACAGGCCACTACCCAACGCCGTGGAAAATGAACAGAACCACGCTACTGCCAAAACCGAACAAAGACCCAAAGGATGCAAGGAATTGGAGGCCTATAACTATAGGCTCCCTAGTGGCAAGGATCTTCTCAGGAACATTAGATCAAAGAATCAGAGGAATCACAACCCTATCAGAGAGACAAAAGGGATTTATACAAGAAGATGGATGCAAGAATAACATAAGGATGGTGGAAACGATAGCGTCGAGGATGAAAGTAGAAAAAGGAGGAGTTATAAGTGTAATGGACATATCCAAGGCTTTCGACACCATACCGCACTCAGCGCTGGAACCCAGGCTTAGAGAAAAGGGTATACCGACTCACATTATACAATTAATTAACAATATGTACATTGATTGCAGAACGGTAATCAAAACGAAAAGCAAGCAGGGAATTGAAATAGAGATACAACGTGGAGTTAAACAAGGAGACCCTCTATCACCCCTACTATTTAACATAATGATGGACGAAATAATTGAAGACATAAGCAGAAACACTAAGGGGATCGAAATAAACGGCAAAAGAGTAGCAGTTCTAGCGTTTGCAGATGACCTAATCATCATAGGAAGGGATAGAGAAGACGCACAGGAACAGCTACAGATACTGGACCAAAAACTAACAGAACTGGGCATGGAACTGGCAACTGAGAAATGCCTCACCTTCGAAATCGTAGGAAAGAAGAAAACGTGGTACGCCAAGAACCCGGAGCTGAAAATAAAAAACAAGGAACTACCATACGCCAGCCCAGAGCATACGTTCAGATATTTAGGAGTGGACATAACTCCATGGAACAACGTCCACTGCGAGGGGACCACGCAGGAGATAGTACAATCGATAAGAAATGTCGCCAGGATGAAACTCAAACCGCACCAAAAGATGGACCTTATTCAAAGGTATCTACTGCCCCACTTTCTGCATAAACTAATTGCATGGGCTCCACAGAATGCAACACTAAAGGAACTAGACCACAACATAAAGCAGGAAGTAAAGAAGATCCTACACCTAACACCTTCCACAACAGATGGTCTAATCTACACAACGAAGTTACACGGAGGCCTTGGACTTCCCAGATTAGAACATCTGGTTAAACTGGCTGTCATCAAACACGCGCTAAAAACAGAAGAGTACAACGACGCAGCGCTGAAAGAAGCAATACTGGAAGAGAATGTACAGAAGAAAGTAAAAGGATATGCAAACTCCTTAAGAATAAACTGGCCCACCTCCTTACAAGAACTACAGGCCGCGAAAAAGAGGCTAAGAAGAGAAAATACGGACAGATGGCAGCAACTAATATCACAAGGACAAGGAGTAGAACAAGATAGGAAATTCATGGCTTGCAAACCCAAACCTACTAAAGCCATCAAGATACATAGATGCACTGAAACTAAGGACCAACACTTTCGGGAACAGAACAACGTTACACAGAGCGAAATTAAATGAAGATGTTCGATGCAGGAAATGCAAAGCACAACCGGAAACGCTAGGACATATCATTGGAGGGTGCATCAGCGTTAAACCGATGAGGATTAGAAGGCACGACGAAATAAAGGATTTAATCACGAAGATAGCAGGGCGATCATGTGCAGTATTTCCAGAACCGACAGTGCGAGTCGGCGGCAATCTCCTAAAGCCGGACCTGGTAATCAAAGACCAGGAAAAGCTAATCGTAGTCGACGTTACGGTCCGCTACGAGGTGGGAGGAAGCTTAAGACGAGCATATACGGAGAAGGTGGAAAAATACAAAGAAGCAGCACAAAGCATAAAGGAAAGACTGGGATGCAACACTGCGGAAGTACTACCGATTGTAGTAGGGGCAAGAGGAGCCATGCCGAATAAAACGGTGAAGAATTTAAAAACGTTAAAATTTCAGGAAAAAGACTTGATGACGGTCTCAATGATAGCATTGAGATCGTCGATCGAGATAGCAAATGCCTTCATTGATTATGACAATATCATCTAAATTTACATTAGAAGATAGCAGAGAAGCGTAAATAATACGCTATAACCGCAAAATACCGAGAAGGTAATTTACTAGAACAGATTAAAGTAGACCCAAAGTAATAAAATTAAACCCAATGAAGGCACTGCTTAGTAAGCCCATGTGTAAACACGGTGCGAGTCGTATGACGTTTTCCGAGCAGGAATACTGTCACGGCGGCAGAGCCGAGAGAGAGAAGACGCCAAATATTTGACGTCTTCTCCCTCTCGGGGCGGATGCCTCCACGTGGCTTTCCCCGGTAACACGCTTCCGGAAGCGTGGCCAAATTCCGCTTTCCTCTAGAGAGGACTCTGTTAAGACTAATTATTCCGAACTCGTTCCTAGGTGGTTTCGCTAGAAAGATACAGATACCCCACTCTACCCCCAAATTTTTTTTTTTTTTTTTTTTTTTTTCCGTTTGTTAGAATATTGTTATAGTTGTTATTGTTATCGTTGTTAGTTATTTAAAGTTGTTAAGTTTGAAACCCAACGGGGGGGCAATACCCCGGAAATCCGCCTTCTTGTAATTTACAAGAAGGCGCAGAGTTTAGCCAAATGCCTCGTCATCTAATTAGTGACGCGCATGAATGGATTAACGAGATTCCCTCTGTCCCTATCTACTCCCCCCAGGGGCCACCGGTAGATGGCGGTTCGGGATTTTGCGCTCCCGGGGTTCCCGAGCACTAGAACACCGTAACCGGCTGTCGTTAGCAACGACCCGCCGGGCCAGGGGGCCTAATAACCCTCTGTCCCGGTGGTACGCGCGACAGACCGGCCGGGGGTCTTGCCTTAACCGGCTGGGCCGCGAGGAGATAAACCTTTATAATAAATCCCTTGCTCAAGCTATGGCGCGCGGCGAAGGGCGCGTATCCGCCTTGCACTAACACTGTGGATACGTGGCCGGTGGGTGCACCGGTCTCTAGCGGCCACCCTTGGGGCACCTGGCGCCCCCCAAGCGTAGCAGCCTTCCCCCCGGTTAGGGCGTAAGCCGGGGGGTGACGTTAAACCGACCCTTCTCGTGGGACCAGTTATGGAACGAAAAAATATTAAAAACATTGGGGCTAAGGGGGATAAAGGGGATAAGGTGGAGAAGGGAGAGAAGGGAGATGGAGGAATGCGGAAGGAGAAGGAAAAGGTTGCGACGCAGAGGGCTAGTCGCGCAACTAGCTCCTCTGCGGAAGCACTGGCTCCCAGCACTTCCAGGAGCAGAAGTGTGAGCGTGAAGAGACGTGCTGGGAGCCGTGACTCGAGCACGAGCTCAAAACGTACGCGTCGCGATGGCGATGAAAGTGAGGTGAGCATGAGTGAACGTGAGTTGAGTGATTGTGAGAATGAGTGTGAGCGTGGAAGACTGAATGTTTCGAAAGAAATGAGTGCGAGTGCAATGACGATTGTCCGTGAAAATGATTGTATGAATGAGAAAAGTGAGATTGTGTGTATGAAAGAAATAGGAGAGCGTCTGCGTAAATGTCTGTTTGCTGAAGGAAGTCGTGTGCTGAAAGGTGTGAGTGAGACTATATTGAATTGTGTTAGTGAGTATGAGCAGTGTTTAGTCCGATTAATGTGTGAGAATGAGCGTTTAAAAGGAAGATTGGATGAATGTAAGAAGAATGAGTCTGTGCCCGTCCAGAGTGTGTGTGTGAGTGGAAGGAGTTTCGCGAGTGTTGCTGGAGTGAATGCAAAGAGTAGTGTGAATGTGAAACCTGGTGTGAATGTGCCGGTGATGAGAGTGAGTGAAAAGAAATATGCGGTCGTTATTAAGCCAAAGGACGAGAGCCTAAAGCTTAGTAGCGACCAAGTGAAAGAAAAAGTTTTGAATGAAGTGAGCAAGAAGTTGAATGTGCGTGTGAAAGCGGTGAGAAAGACAAGGAGTGGTGGGATAGCCGTCGAGACGGTTAGTGAGAAAGAGGTCAAGATTATGCGTGAATGTAAGCAATTTGAGTCTATCGGAATGAAAGTTGAAGAACCGAGGAAAATTGGTGCGAAAGTGATAGTATATGATGTGCCGTGTGAAATACCGAGTGATGAGTTGTTAAAGGAACTGTATGAGAAGAATTTGAGTGAATGTGTGAGTGAGAGAGAATTTGCTGAGCGTGTGCGTGTTGTAAGTCGTACAAATAAAAAAGATGCGAGTGTGGGTAATGTCGTGATTGAAATGAGTGTGCGAATGTATAACAAGATGATGAATGAAGGACGTATGTATGTGAGATGGCGTGCGTGTAAGTTGCATGAATTTGTGAGTGTGTTGAGATGTCCCAAATGTGGTGCATTCGGGCATATGGCCAAGGAATGCAAGGAAAAGGAGAGTCTGTGTCAGAGATGTGGCGAGGCAGGCCACATGAAGAGTGCATGTAAGAAGAGCGAATGTTGCAGAAACTGCAAGTTGCGAGGGAATAAATGTGACCATTCGGTGACGACCTTAGAGTGTCCCGAGTACAAGCGTATGGTTGAGCGTGAGCGTGCGAGGATTAGTATGGAATAATGGCTGAGTGTGTGATAAATACGATCCAGTGTAATTGTCAACGAGCGTATGCGGTTATGTGTGATTTGGGTGTGTTGATGATTGAGAAGAGAGTGAGTGTGGCTATCATACAAGAGCCGTATGTAGCAGTGGATGGATGTGTTAAGGGCTTGCCCTTAAGTATGAATGTGTATGCGTCAGATGTGGGCCACAAAAAGGCCGCCGTGGTAGTGAATGATGAGAGAATGGAATCCATGCTCGTCAGTGAGCTCACTGACGAGCATGGAGTGTGTGTGTGTGGATGAAGGGGGACTTTGGCGAGATGTATGTTGTGTCCGTGTATTGCAGGTATGGCCAGGACCTGGAACCGTACCTGGCCTATCTGGAGCGTGTGCGTGTGAGACTGAGGGGAAAGAGTTTGCTTATAGGTATGGATGCGAATGCAGTGTCACCCTTGTGGTTTAGCAAGGGTGACCTGCATTCAAGAGAGAGTGTGATGCGTGGTGAGATGATGGAAGAATGGATAATTGGGAATGGAATGAATGTGCTGAATGAACCGAGTGAATGTTATACGTTTTCGAGTGTGCATGGCCAGAGTGACATTGATGTCACTCTGGCCAACGATGCGTGGGCCGTGTGCCAGTTTGAATGGGAAGTTAAGAATGAATGGGGTGTGAGTGATCACAACGTGATTAGTGTAAGGATTAGATGTGCGAATGTGAGAGAGAGTGTTTCAGTGGCCGGCAAGAGGTGGTCCAGCAGGGGTGTTGACTGGGATGCGTATATGAGTGAAGTGAAAGAATGTGCGGTAATGAATGGAATAAATGTGAGTGAGAGTGCGAGCGCGGATGAATTGGTGAATGCTGTGACCTCATGGATCCACATTGCGAATGAAAGGAGAATGAAAGAATTGAAGAAAGGGAATGAAAGGAAGCCTGCATGGTGGACGAAAGAGTTGGAACGAATGAAGAGGAATGTAAGGAAACTGCGGAAGAAATTCCAAAGAGCGAGAAAGAGAAGAGAGAATGTTAGCGTGATGCAGGATGAGTATAAGAGAAGATTGAATGAATATAAGAGAATGATTTGTAGAACGAAAGAGACGAACTGGAAACAGTTCGTGAGTAAATGGAGCAATGTGGACCCATGGGGATCAGTGTACAAGATTTGTCGTGGTAAGAAAGGGAATGAGAGATTGTGTACAATGAATGTGAATGGAAGAATGACGGATACATGGAATGAGAGTGCGAATGTCCTGCTGGACACCCTCTTCCCGGCTACACAGAGGGGTAATAGGTGTGTGAATGAGTGTGTGCAAATTGAGAGTGCGGATGATAAGGAGTTTGAATGGAGTGAGATTGAGTGTGCTGTCAAGAGAATGAAAGTAGGAAAGGCACCTGGCCTGGATGGTGTGACTGCTGAGATGATTAAGCGTGTATGGTGTGTGATTCCTGAGTGGCTGAAGAGAATGTTTGATGCGTGCCTGAGGACAAACTCTTTCCCGTGCGAATGGAAAAGAGCGCGTGTGGTGATCTTGTTGAAGTCCCCCGACAAGGTGCGTACCGACCCAAGGTCGTACAGACCGATTTGTTTGTTGCCCGTGCTGGGCAAAGTGTTGGAATGTATGATGGTGAATCGTGTGGAGCGTCGTATGAATGTGAGAATGAATGAGGCCCAGCACGGGTTTAGGAGGGGTCGGTCCACCGAGAGTGCGTGGCTGAAAGTCCGAGAATATGTGGAGCTGAGTGAATGGAAATATGTTCTTGGAGTGTTTGTGGACTTTCAGGGTGCGTTCGATAATGTGGAATGGAAGAGTGTGATTGAAAAGTTGAATGTAATTGGATGCGAGGAAATTGGGTTATGGATGAGTTATTTTAAGGATCGTATGGTGTGTATGGAGGGAGTGAATGAGTGTGTGTGGAAGAATGTAGAGCGTGGGTGCCCACAGGGGTCCATAAGTGGTCCATTTATATGGAACCTACTTATGGATGACCTCCTGTGGTCATTGAGTGAGTGTGGGTGTGAATGTGTAGCGTATGCAGATGATTTGGTTATGATTGTGAAAGGACGAAACCGAATGGATTTAGAGCGAAAGGGAACAGAGTGGATGAAAATTGTGAATGATTGGGGTATGAAAGTTGGCGTGAGTGTCTCTGAGCGAAAGAGTGTGTGTATGTTGCTGAAAGGAAAATTGGCCATAAGTCGATGCCCGAATGTACGTGTGAATGATAAATGTATGAAGTATGTTACGTGTGTGAGATATCTTGGTGTGTGTGTGTCTGAGCGAATGAATTTTAGAGTGCATCTTGAGTATGTGAGGAAGAAAATTATGAATGTGGTAGGACAACTTATACGTGTCCTACGGAGTGAATGGGGTATGAGAAAACGTGCGTTGCGTGTATTGTATAAGGGTTTGTTTGAAGCGTGTGTGTTGTATGGTGCGAGTGTGTGGTGTGACGTGTTGAAATTTGAGTATGGAAGGAGAATGATTGAGAGATGTGAGCGTGTCGCGTTGTATGGATGTGTGAGAGCGTGTAGAACCGTCTCGACGGAGGCGCTGCAGGTCCTCATGGGAGCACTCCCATGGGACCTGCAGTGCCGCAGGCGTGCGATTCTGTGGAAATGTAAGAATGGTGTGAGCGTGGGTACGAATGAGTGTGTGAGTGATAATGAATTGAATGGGTTGTCACCGGCTGAATGCATGAGAATTCTGGATGAACGACTGTATGATGAATGGCAAGTGCGTTGGGATGAATCTGAAAAAGGACGGGTGACGTATGAGTTTATTAAGAATGTTAGGTTTGCGTGGATGTGTGAATACTTTGACCCGGGTATGTATGTTTTGTTTGTGTTAACGGGTCACGGTAGTATGAATGATTATTTGTTTAAGCGTGGTTTGAGTGAAAGTAGTATGTGTGTGTGTGGTGAAGCGAATGAGGACTGGAAGCATGTGCTGTGTGAATGTCGATTGTATGATGACCTTCGTAGCCTTGATGAATGGGGGGTGATTGCGAGAGAGAATGGAACTTTTGATGTGAGTGGTGTGCTAGGTTGTAAGGCGTCGTATGAATGCTTTTGTGTGAATGTGCGACGAATGTTTGAGAGAAGACGGATGATTGTTCGTGTGAATGTTTCTTAATTTTAGGTGCCCTAGGGGTCGCAGGGCGGAACCCCGACAGGCGAAGGTTCGCGGGATCAGGCCTCGGCCTGGTCACCGCGGCGGATTCCTGTCGGATCCGTTGGAGCGTAGCGACTCCACGAACCCGATGCTGGCCAAACCGAGGCCTGGATTGTAGGAATCCTAAATACGGGAGACGGGGTTTACTCCGTCGAAAAGGTCCCACCAGTAGACCTTAAAACTGGTACCGCGGGGACCGGTTTCGCCCGCCGGGCTACGGCTCGGTCCGGTCTTGGGTTTGGACTCGCGGGGGCAGTGGTTGAAAGCCAAATGCTGGCTAGGGACCCCTTTTTCCAGGGTCCCGGCGGGGGAGCTGCGTCCCAACAGCTCGCGCACCGGCCTGCTAAGCCGGTAGGGTGTGGAAAGTCACCCGGCACCACCAGTTGTCTGTCTCAGGGTCCTACAGCCCTGGGACGCCACTGGTAGTCTTCGCGGTTTGCGGAGTCTCGCTGATTGGGCGTTATCCCAATCCCGCGCCCATGGGGGCCGTCCGGGGAAACCCTCCGGGTATATATCGGACGTAAAACAACTCGACTTAATGTCCCTATCTACTCCCGGGCTCCTTAGCTAGGGTCTAACCAACCCTTGGTGTGGACGAGACACCTTGATATGGCAGGCACAGCTTATTCATGTATGTAAGAAGCCGAACAGGTCCTACCAATAGACCTGCGATTGGATTGGTACTACGGGCGCTCCGGTTGCCCATGAGGGCGTACGAAGGGTGCCTAGTCCCCTTGGCCCCTCACAGAGAGTGACCATGGGTGCTTGTCCCCGGGTCCTCTCGGCCGGTGCAATTGGTGTTGGATTCGTAGTGGCAGTGGTTGCAGCCTACATGCTGGGCAGAGACCTTTCGAGGGTCTCGGCGCGTGAGCAGCGTCCCACCTGCTCCTGGACCAGACAGGAAATCTGGTAGAGTTTTTGGAAAGGTAACTCGGCGCTACCAACAGTCTACTTCCATGGGACTCGTCATCCCCGGGAAGCAACGCTGGTAAGGCTTCGGCCTCAGCTGACTGAGCTTAATCTCAGTCCCACGCCCATAGGGGCTCTCCTAGGTAGGCCTTCACGGCAGGTACTAGGAGAATAATCTAGGGTTCCCTCTGTCCCTATCTACTGGGGTATACAGGTGCACAGCTTCATTCTGGCACAGCCAACCTCTCCTCCACGTGGTGTACCCTGGGAAACTTTCGAGTTTGCCAACGAGGCTCTGGCGCGACTCTCCTGCGAGCGTCCGGGCGGTATTTTATACCGTACGGACCGCGGAGTCGTCAAATACCGTAGCCGGTATGTCTAGCAACGACCCACTGGGGACATCCACCCAGTGGTACGCGAAGCATAACCGGTCGGGGGGCTTGCCTTAACCGGCCGGACCGCGAGGAGATAAACCTCTCTAATAAATCCGAAACCTTAAGTTATGGTGCGCGGCGAAGGGGTGCGGGCCGTCCTTGCGATGGTCCGTGGTTGGTGGGTGCACCAACCCTTAGCGGCCAACCTCGAGGCACCTGGCGAACCTCGTTGTATTCAGCCTTCCCTCCTGGAAAGGGCGTCACCCGGGAGGGTGACTTTATTTCGTCCCAACTCGTGTGAATAACATGGCAAAACCTAAAAACAAAAACAAACAAACAAACATATGGCCGAATGAGGAGGTCTTTAAGGGCCTGATTGAGAGCGAGGAGACCCTGGTATCTGAAGGGGAGGATTCACCCCTCCCTGACACTATCAGGATTGATCTGGATGGCTTCCTTGCGGGGCCAAGCCGGAAAAGAAGGATACAGAAGCCGGAAGGTTCCGAATCGGAATCCGGCGAAGAAGAGAGAAACAGGCAACCCAAAAGGCGGCCAAAGGGAAGAACGCCGTTTGAGCGGCTTACAAAGTGGGCTACGTTGGTACTGAATTCATTGCCACGCTATGGCATCAGCCAACAGATTATTGAAAGTGGAAGTTTTGCCACCCTCCGTAGTGCATTGGACGATGCTTGGAAACAGATAGAGTCCGATGACACCTACGAGGATGTGCAAGGAAGAGAAAAGGAACTATCTGCGAAGCTTGAAAAAGCTGAGAAGGAAATAAAAGATCTCAAGGATCAGAGATCTGTAGCTTGTAAGAGGCTACATGAGAGGATTGAGGACGCCGAAAGGCGGGCTCAATCTCTCTTAGAAGGAAAAGGAACAGAAAGCGAGGAATTACATAAGAAGCTTGAAGAAGCCGAAAGGCTGATTCATGCTCTCTTAGGAGAAAGAGAGACAGAGAGCGAGAAATTGCACAAGAAGCTTGAGGAAGCCGAAAGGCGGATTCAAGCCTTGGAAAAAGAGAAGGCATGTGCATGTGCCGAACCAAAGCCAAAGGCTTTGGAAAAGAAATTGTCCACGGCGGAAAGTACGCCAAAGAAGAAGGACATGGTCAAGTCCTACGCGACTGTGACCATGTCTAAGAAGGAACTAATAGAGAATGGACCGACACGCAATGTCGTGACGGTCTACTTAAAAGACAATGACTCCGACTGGAAGCAAACGAGAAAGGCCATGGCGCGAGGCTATAGGCCAACACATGAGAAACTGCAGGTAAAAGCAGTAAAGAAGATAAGCAAAGGAGGACTCCTCGTCGAAACGTCGACGAAGGAAGGCCTCCAAAGTCTTATAAAGAATAAGCCCTTGCAAAGCTTGGGACTTAAGATCGGCATCCCGCCGAAGAAAAAACCAAAGATGGTCATTTATAATGTACCAGACCTTAACGAGAGCCAGTTGCTTTTTGCCCTAGGAAAGCAAAACGGCGAAGGGATATCGCCTGAAGCGATAAAAGAAATAAAGCCCCTGTTTAAGACAGGGAAAGGAGACCGCAAAAATTGGGTGATAGAAGTATCACCCAAAGCAAGAAAAGCGCTCAAGGACAGAGGAAGGCTGTTCCTTGAGTGGCAAGTATGCCACGTACGTGACTACGTAGTGGCAGGGAGATGCTTCCGCTGTCAGGCGTTTGGCCACATAGCCAAACACTGCCGGGCGGTTGCAGATACATGCGGCCACTGCGCCCAAGAGGGGCACTCCTTTAAGGCGTGCCCAAATAAGAATGACAAGCCCACTTGCATTAATTGCAAGAGGGCGCACAGACCACATAAGCACTCGTCCAGATCGGACGAGTGCTCAGCGTACAAGTACGCAGTTGCGAACCTAATCCAAAAGACGGATTATGGAGTTTAATTGAACGAAAGATGGTGAGACTCCACCCGAACGACGGCGCGGGCATAACGACCTCACGGAAGTTATGTGTCGGGAGAGTGTGATCGCAACTTGTTGCGATCAAAACTCTTACAGAAGCTTGTCCTGTAAGCCCGCTAGAGACCGAATGCGACTCAGCCTCCTCGTGGTCCCCGCTGGTAACGTCCTGGACGGTAATATTCCGTCTCGACGGTTATTATCGGACAGGGCGGCTAAATGAGTCGCGCCCCGCGAGGGGCGGTCTTCTCTTCTGATGATCCTGCGGGTGAAGGAGAGGTTATTCCAAACACAGGCATCGTACAGGCGCCGGCTGTACGGTGCTCTCTTGGCGTGGTTCCGCCAGTGAAGTGGAGGCCCATCAGGCTTCTCGTTGTGACTCGTCACATGCCGATATGAGTGTAATCTCGAGGTGCGGCATGCCCTACTTCAGGGTAGCGATATACCTTCTGTCCCTATCTACTCCCCCCAGGGGCCGCCGGTAGATGGCGGTTCGGGATTTTGCGCTCCCGGGGTTCCCGAGCACTCGCATACCGTAACCGGCTGTCGTTAGCAACGACCCACCGGGCCAGGGGGCCTAATAACCCTCTGTCCCGGTGGTACGCGCGACAGACCGGCCGGGGGTCTTGCCTTAACCGGCTGGGCCGCGAGGAGATAAACCTCTATAACAAATCCCTTTGCTCAAGCTATGGTGCGCGGCGAAGGGCGCGTATCCGCCTTGCACTAACACTGTGGATACGTGGCCGGTGGGTGCACCGGTCTCTAGCGGCCACCCTTGGGGCACCTGGCGCCCCCCAAGCGTAGTAGCCTTCCCCCCGGTTAGGGCGTAAGCCGGGGGGTGACGTATAAACGTCCCATCTCGTGGGATTGGATATGGATTTAAAGAAACAAAACAAAGTAAACTTAAAACAAATCATTGGGGCTGAGGAGGGAAAAGGGAAAGGAAAGGGAGGAAAGAAAAAGGTAGAGAAGGAGGAGAAGGTGGAGGTAGAGAGGGCTAGTCGTGCGGCTAGCACCTCTGAAGAGGCTTCTACCTCTGGGAGGAGTAGGAGTGTAAGTCTCCGCAGAAAGAGCGAGAGCCGGGACTCGAGCACCGGCTCTAAGAGGAGAAGGAAGGGTGGAGATGATTGTGTGACTGATGAGGAATGTATGAGTGAGTGTGATGGTAGTGTAAGTCTTGATATGAGTGTGCCTGCGGAGTTGAGTGCGAGTGTTGCGACGATTGTGCGTGGTGAGTGTGCGAGTGATCGTAATGAGTTGTTGTGTATGCGTGATATTGGTGAAAGATTGCGTAAATGTTTGTTCATGGACGGTAATCGTGTCATGAAGGGTGTGAGTGAGTATGTCCTAAACTGTGTGAGTGAATATGAGCAATGTTTAATGCGACTTATGTGTGAGAATGAGCGTTTGAAAGGTCGGTTGGATGAGTGTAAAAAGAATGAGTCTGTGCCCGTCCAGTCTGTCGGTATGAATGGAAGATCGTTTGCGAGTGTTGCGAGCATGAAACCAAGTGTGAATGTGAATGTTAAAAGTGTGAATGTGCCGATGAGAGTGTCTGAGAAAAAGTATGCGGTGGTTATAAAACCAAAAGATGAGAGCGTGAAAATGAGTAGTGAGCAAGTGAAAGAGCGTGTGATGAGTGAAGTGAGCAAGAGTTTGAATGTGCGAGTGAAAGCGGTTAGGAAAACGCGTAGCGGAGGTATTGCCGTCAAGACGGTAAGTGAGAATGAAGTGCGAAAGATGCGTGAATGTAAAAAGTTTGAAGCGATTGGTATGCGTGTGGATGAACCTCGGAAGATTGGTCCGAAGGTTATAGTGTTTGATGTGCCTGTGGAAATGACGAGTGATGAGTTGATGAAAGAGTTGTATGAAAAGAATTTGAATGAGTGCGTGAATGAGAAAGAATTTAGAGAGCGTGTGAGAGTGGTTAGTAGAACTAACAAAAAGGATGCGAGTGTTGGGAATGTGGTGTTCGAAATGAGTGTGTGTATGTATAATAGAATGATGCAAGAGGGAAGAATGTATGTAGGATGGAGAGCCTGTAAGTTGCGTGAGTTTGTTAGTGTATTACGGTGTCATAAATGTTGTGCATTCGGGCATATGGCCAAGGAGTGCAAAGAGAAAGAGAGTGTTTGTCAAAGATGCGGAATGAGTGGACATTTAAAGAGTGAATGCAAAAAGGATGAATGCTGTCGTAACTGTAAGTTGAAAGGGAATAAGAGCAACCATTCGGTGACGTCCCTTGAATGTCCTGAGTATAAGAGAATGCTTGAGCGTGAACGAATGAGAATAAGTGTCGAATAATGGCTGTATGTATGTTAAACACGATCCAGTGTAATTGCCAACGAGCGTATGCGGTTATGAGTGATTTGGGTGTATTGATGAGTGAGAGACGAGTGAGTGTTGGCATCATACAAGAGCCGTATGTAGCCGTGGATGGATGTGTTAAGGGTTTACCCGCTAGTATGAATGTGTATGTTTCAGAGGTTGGACCTAAAAGGGCCGCCATTGTTGTGAATGATGAGAGAATGGAGTCCATGTGCGTCAGTGAATTGACGGACGAACATGGTGTATGTGTGTGGATCAAGGGAGACTTTGGCGAGATATATGTGGTGTCTGTGTACTGCAGGTACGGCCATGATCTTGGGCCGTACCTTGCGTACCTTGAGCGTGTGCGTGTGAGAATGAGGGGAAAGAGGCTGTTGATTGGTATGGATGCGAATGCAGTGTCGCCCTTGTGGTACAGCAAGGGCGACCTGCATTCAAGAGAGAATGTATTGCGTGGAGAAATGCTTGAGGATTGGGTGATTGGAAACGGAATGAATGTGTTGAATGAACCGAGTGAATGGTTTACGTTCGCGGGAGTGAATGGCCAGAGTGATATTGATGTCACTCTGGCAAATGATGCGTGGACCAGGTGCCAGTTTGAATGGGAAATTAAGAATGACTGGGGAGTGAGTGATCACAATGTGATAAATGTGAGAGTGAAGTTTGCAAATGTGAGTGAGAATGTTATGTCGTCTGGGAAGAGATGGACCAGCAAGGGTGTTGATTGGGAAGGTTATATGAGTGAGATGAAAGAGTATGCGGCGATGAATGGAGTGAATGTGAGAGAAAATGCGAGTGCGGATGAACTAGTAGATATCGTGACCTCATGGATCCATGTCGTGAATGAGAGGCGAATGAAAGAGCTGAAGAGAGTGTATGAAAGGAAGCCTGTATGGTGGACGCGAGAGCTTGAGAGAATGAAGAAGAATGTCAGAAAGAAAAGAAAGAAATTTCAGAGTGCAAGGAAGAGAGGAGTGAATGTGAACGAGAGAAAGGAAGAGTATATGGAATGTCTGAGAGAGTACAAGAGAAAGTTGTGCAGAGTGAAAGAGACGAACTGGCAACAGTTCGTGAGTAAATGGGGCAACATGGATCCATGGGGTTCAGTGTATAGAATTTGCAGAGGAAAGAAAGGCAACGAGCGATTGAGTACGATGAATGTGAATGGTAGTTTGACGAATACCTGGAATGAGAGTGCATGTGCCTTGCTGGGAACCCTCTTCCCTGTTTCGGGAATGAATGATGTGAATGAGTTGAATGAAGTTTTGAATGGAAGAGTGAATGTGAGAGGTTTTGAATACAGTGAGATTGAGTGCGCAGTGAAAAGTGTGAAAATGAGGAAGGCACCTGGTCTAGATGGTGTGACTGGTGAAATGGTGAAGCGTGTGTGGTATGTAATTCCGGAGTGGATGAAGAGAATGTATGATGAGTGTTTGTATACAGACTCTTTCCCGCGTGAATGGAAGAAAGCGCGTGTTGTGGTCTTGCTAAAGTCTCCCGAAAAGGTGCGATCCGACCCCAGGTCGTACCGACCGATTAGTTTGTTGCCCGTGCTGGGAAAAATATTAGAGCGAATGATGGTTAATAGAATTGAATGTAGAGTGAATGAGAGAATGCATGAGGCCCAGCACGGGTTTAGAAGGGGTCGGTCCACCGAGAGTGCGTGGCTGAAAGTCCGAGAGTGTGTGGAGCAGAGTGAATGTAAATATATGTTGGGTATGTTTGTGGACTTTCAGGGTGCGTTTGACAATTTAGAGTGGAAGAGAGTGATTGAGAAACTGAATGAGATCGAATGCGAGGAAATCGGGTTATGGATGAGTTATTTTAAGGATCGTGTTGTATGCATGGAAGGAGCAAATGAGTGTGTATGGAAAAATGTTGAGCGTGGTTGCCCACAGGGGTCCATCTGCGGTCCATTCATTTGGAACCTAATGATGGATGAACTCCTGTGGGCTTTGAGTGAATGTGGATGCAAGTGTGTCGCCTACGCGGACGACTTGCTTATGTTTGTGGAGGGACGGAACCGAATGGAGCTTGAGCGAAAGGGAACGGAATGGATGAGAAATGTGAGTGAATGGGGAATGAAAGTGGGTGTGAGTGTTTCTGAGAGCAAGAGTGTGTGCATGTTGTTGAAAGGAAGCTTGGCCAGGAGTAGATGCCCGAATGTACGTGTGAATGGAAAATGTATGAAGTATGTTGTGTGTGTGAAATATCTTGGTGTGTGGATGAGTGAACGTATGAATTTTAAGGTGCATCTGGAGAATGTGAGAGGCAAGATCATGAATGTGGTAGGACAAATGATTCGTGTCCTACGGAGTGAATGGGGTATGAGGAAGAATGCGTTGCGTGTGTTATATAAGGGTTTGTTTGAGGCGTGTGTGTTGTATGGATCGAGTGCATGGTGTGATGTCCTAAAATATGAGTATGGAAGGAGAATGCTTGCGAGGTGTCAGAGAGTTGCGTTGTATGGATGTGTGAGAGCGTGTAGAACCGTCTCGACGGAGGCACTGCAGATCCTCATGGGAACCCTCCCATGGGACCTGCAGTGTCGCAAGCGGGCGATAATGTTTAGGTGGAAGAATGGTGTGAGCGTGGGTATGAATGAGTGTGTGAATGACAATGAGTTGAATGGGAAATCATCGGCAGAGTGCATGAGGATTTTGGATGAGAGGTTGTTTGATGAGTGGCAGAGAAGATGGGATGAATGTGAGAATGGACGGGTAACGTACGAATTTATAAGGGATGTAAGGTTTGCATGGAAGTGTGAGTATTTGGATCCGAGTATGTATGTGTTGTTCATGATTACCGGCCATAGCAGTATGAATGGGTATTTGTATGAACGTGGATTGAGTGAAAGTAGTATGTGTGTGTGTGGTGAAGCGTACGAGGATTGGAAGCATGTGTTGTGTGAGTGTCGTATGTATGAGGACCTGCGAAGTCTTGATGATTGGGGTGTGATTGTGAGAGAAAATGGAAGTGTGGATGTTAGTGCTGTGCTTGGATGTAAGGCTTCGTACGAATGTTTCAGTGTGAGTGTGAAAAGGATGTTTGAAAGGAGAAGAATGATTGTTGGTGTGAATGAGATTTAGTTTTTAGGTGCCCCTAGGGTCGCAGGGCGGAACCCCGACAGGCGAAGGTTCGCGGGATCAGGCCTTGGCCTGGTCACCGCGGCGGATTCCTGTCTGATCCGTTGGAGCGTAGCGACTCCACGAACCCGAAGCGCTGGCCACACCGAGGCCTGGATTGTAGGAATCCTAAATACGGGAGACGGGGTTTACTCCGTCGAAAAGGTCCCACCAGTAGACCTTAAAACTGGTACCGCGGGGACCGGTTCGCCCGCCGGGCTTCGGCTTGGTCCAGTCTTGGGTTTGGACTCGCGGGGGCAGTGGTTGATAGCCAAATGCTGGCTAGGGACCCCTTTTTCCAGGGTCCCGGCGGGGGAGCTGCGTCCCAACAGCTCGCGCACCGGCCTGCTAAGCCGGTAGGGTGTGGAAAGTCACCCGGCACCACCAGTTGTCTGTCTCAAGGTCCTACAGCCTTGGGGCGCCACTGGTAATCTTCGCGGTTTGCGGAGTCTCGCTGATTGGGCGTTATCCCAATCCCGCGCCCATGGGGGCCGTCCGGAGAAACCCTCCGGGTATATATCGGACGTTAAACAACTTGACATTATGTCCCTATCTACTTTAGCGCGAGCTCCAAAAAGAGAAGAGTGGATGATGAGAGTGAATGTGAGATGAGTGAGTGTGAGAGCGTGAGCGTGAATGATGAAGGTGTGAGTGCGAACATGAATATGTGTGAAGATCTGAGAGCGAGTGTGATGACTGTGCGTGAGAGTGATGCGGATAGGGATGAATTGGTATGTATGAGAGCGATTGGTGATAGAATGAGGAAGTGTGTTTTGAGTGACTCTAGCCGGGTCAGCAAGAGTGTGTCTGAAAATATATTGAGCTGTGTGAGTGATTATGAAGAATGTTTGATTAGACTTATGCGTGAGAATGAGAGATTGAAAGGAAGATTGGAAGAATGTAAGATGCGTGAGTCAGTGAGTCAGTGAGTGTGTGTGGACCCGTTCAGGGAGTGAATGCGAGATCCTTTGCGAGTGTTCTGGGAACTAGGAGTGCGAGTGTCAGTGTGAATGCGAAAACAGGAGTGAAATAACCGACGTTACGTGTGAATGAGCGAAAGTATGCGGTGGTTATAAAACCACAGGATGAAAGTGTGGAAATGACGAACGAACAGGTGAAAGAGAAAGTTTTGAATGCTGTAAGTAGAAGTTTGAATGTGCGTGTGAAAGCAGTGCGAAAGACAAGAAGTGGCGGAATAGCAGTCGAAACGGTGAGTGAATGTGAAATGAAGAAAATGCGTGAATGTGAGAAATTGCGAGAGATTGGAATGCGTGTGGATGAGCCCCGAAAGATCGGGGCCAAAGTGATTGTGTTTGATGTACCCTGCGATATTCCGAGTGAGGAGTTGATCTCGGAATTATATGAGAAAAATCTTAAGGATTGTGTGAGTGAGAAAGTGTTCAGAGAGAGTGTGCGTGTTGTGAGTAGAACGAATAAGAAGGATGCAAGTGTGGGGAATGTTATTTTTGAATTGGGAGTGAGAATGTGGAATAGATTGATGAATGAAGGACGAATGTATGTTGGATGGAGAGCATGTAAGTTGAAAGAATTTGTGAGTGTGTTGAGATGCCATAAGTGCTGTGCGTTTGGGCACATGGCGAGAGAGTGTAAAGAAAAAGAGAGTGTATGTCAGAAGTGCGGTGAGAGTGGCCATCTAAAGAGTGCGTGCAAAAAGAATGAATGTTGTAGAAATTGCAGAATGAAAGGTAAAAACAGTGACCACTCGGTCACGTCTCTGGAATGCCCGGAGTATTTTCGTATGGCTGAGCGAGAGCGTGCGAGAATAAATGCGGAATAATGGCTGTGAATGTTTTACATACGATCCAGTGTAATTGTCAGAGAGCGTATGCTGTTATGTGTGATTTGGGTGCATTGATGAGTGAGAAATGCGTGAATGTGGCCATATTGCAAGAGCCGTATGTGGCCGCGGATGGATGCGTAAAGGGCTTGCCCTCTAGTATGAATGTGTATGTGTCTGAGGTGGGCCAGAAGAAGGCCGCCGTGGTTGTAAGTGAGCGAATGGAGTCCATGTGCGTTAGCGAGCTAACGAACGAACATGGGGTATGTGTGTGGGTCAAAGGGGAATTCGGGGAACTGTATGTTGTGTCGGTATACTGCAGGTACGGCCATGACCTTGGGCCGTACCTGGCTTACCTAGAATGCGTGCGTGAAAAAATGAGGGGAAAGAGGTTGTTGATTGGTATGGATGCAAATGCAGTGTCACCCTTGTGGTTCAGCAAGGGTGAGCTGCATTCGAGAGAGAGTGTTGAGCGTGGTGAGCGAATGGAAGAATGGATCATTGGATCCGGAATGCGTGTGCTGAATGAACCGAGTGAATGGTTTACGTTTGCGGGTGTGCATGGGCAGAGTGATATTGATATCACTCTGGCGAATGAGACTTGGGCCAGGTGTCAATTTGAGTGGACGATCAAGTGTGACTGGGGTGTGAGCGATCATAATGTCATCAGTGTGAAAGTGAATTTTGAGAATGAATGTGATGACATTATGCGTGCCGGAAGGAGGTGGTCCAGCAAGGGGGTAGATTGGGACGGATATATGGGTGAGCTTAGAGAGTATGTAACAGAGTGTGGAGTGAATGTTGGAGAGAATGCGAGTGTGGATGAGTTGGTGGAGTGTCTGGTATCATGAATCCACGTTGTGAATGATAGAAGATTGAAAGAGATAAAGAGAAAGAATGAGAAGAATCCTGTGTGGTGGACGAGTGTGTTAGCGCGAATGAAACGGAATGTGAGAAGAGCACGGAAGAAATTCCAGAGAGCAAGAAGAAATAGAGAGAATGTGAATGAAAGAGAAGATGAGTACAAGAGATGTCTGAAAGAGTATAAAAGAGAGATTTGTAGAGTGAAAGAAGCGAACTGGAGACAGTTCGTGAGTAAATGGAGTAACGTGGATCCATGGGGTGCAGTGTATAAAGTGTGTAGAAGAAAGAGAGGGAATGAACGTTTATGTACTATGAATGTGGACGGACGAATGACGAGTACATGGAAGGAGAGTGCATGTGCCTTGTTGGACGCCCACTTTCCGGCGACAGGAATGGGAGATGTGAGTGAATGTTAAGTGTGCAAAATGGTAGAATGAATGACAAAGAGTTTGAATGGTGTGAGATTAACGATGCTGTGAGAAGAGTGAAAGTGAAAAAGGCACCTGGCCTGGATGGTGTGAGTGGAGAGGTTGTGAAGCGTGTGTGGTGTGTAATTCCGGAATGGATGAAGCGAGTGTATGATGAGTGTTTGAGAACAAACTCTTTCCCGCGTGAATGGAAAAGAGCTAGAGTGGTTGTGTTTCTGAAGTCCCCTGACAAAGTGCGGGCCGACCCCAGGTCTTACAGACCTATTAGTTTGTTCTCCGTGTTGGGTAAAATACTGGAGAGAATGATGGTGAATCGTGTTGAGGGTTTAGTGAATGGGAGAATGAATGGGGCCCAACACGGGTTTAGAAGGGGTCGGTCCACCGAGAGTGCGTGGCTGAAAGTCCGAGAATATGTGGAATCGAGTGAATGTAAGTATGTATTAGGAATGTTTGTGGACTTTCAGGGAGCGTTTGATAATTTAAAATGGAAGAGAGTGATCGAGAGGTTGAATGTTTTAGGATGCGAGGAAATTGGGTTATGGATGAGCTACTTTAAGGATCGTATGGTGTGTATGGAAGGTGTGAATGAAATTGTATGGAAGAGAGTTGAGCGTGGATGTCCACAGGGGTCCATATGTGGTCCATTAATTTGGACCATTATGATGGACGAACTCCTGTGGACATTGGATGAATGTGAGTGCAAATGTGTAGCGTATGCGGATGATCTGTTGTTGCTTGTGGAGGGACGTAGCCGAGTGGAACTAGAGCGAAAGGGAACCGAATGCATGAGAATTGTGAGTGAATGGGGAGCGAGAGTTGGTGTGAGTGTGTCGGAAAGTAAGAGTGTGTGTATGTTGTTAAAGGGATGCTTGGCGAAGTCTAGGTGCCCAAACGTACGCGTGAATGGCAAATGTATGAAGTATGTTGCGAATGTGAAGTATCTGGGAGTATGGGTGAGTGAGCGAATAAATTTTAGAGTGCATCTAGTGAATGTGAGAGTGAAAGTTATGAATGTCGTGGGATAACTGTTGCGTGTACTTAGGAGTGAATGGGGTGTGAGAAGGAAAGCGATGCGTGTGCTGTATAAAGGGTTGTTTGAAGCGTGTGTGCTGTATGGAGCGAGTGTGTGGAGTGGTGTGTTGTGTTTTGAGTATGGTAGGAAACTGTTGGAGAGATGTCAGCGTGCTGTGTTGTATGGATGTGTGAGTGTATGCAGAACCGTCTCGACGGAGGCAATGCAGGTCCTCATGGGAGCAATCTTATGGGACCTGCAGTGCCGCAAGCGAGCCATAGTGTGGAAGTTTAAGCATGGAGTGAGTGTAGGTGCGAATGAGTGTGTGAGTGATGAAGAATTGTTTGGGAAAACGTCGGATGAGTGTAAGGCATTGTTGGATGAGAGATTGTATGGTGAGTGGCAGAGAAGATGGGATGCGAATGTAAATGGACGGGTCACGTATGAGTATATTAGGGATGTTAGGTTTGCGCGTGAGGATAGAGAGTATGTGTTCGACCCGGGGATGTATGTATGTTTTATGTTGACTGGGCATGGAAGTTTGAATGCGCATCTGTATGAACGAGGATTGAGTAAAAGTGCTTTGTGTGCACGTGGAAAAGCAAATGAGGATTAGGTGCATGTTCTGTGTGTGTGTGAATTGTACGAGGACCTCCGCAGCCTCAATGATTGTGGTGTGATTGTGCGTGAGAATGGGAGTGTGGATGTGAGCGGTGTGTTAGCTAGTAAGGCTGTGTATGAATGTTTTTGTATGACTGTGAATCGAATGTTTGAGAGAAGAAGAATGAATGGGAATCGAGTGAATGTTTAATGTTTTAGATTTTAGGTGTCAGGCTTTGGCCTGGTCACCGCGGCGGATTCCTGTCGGATCCGTTGGAGCGTAGCGACTCCACGAACCCGAAGCGCTGGCCACACCGAGGCCTGGATTGTAGGAATCCTAAATACGGAAGACGGGGTTTACTCCGTCGAAAAGGTCAAACCAGTAGACCTTAAGACTGGTACCGCGGGGACCGGTTCGCCCGCCGGGCTATGGCTCGGTCCGGTCTTGGGTTTGCACTCGCGGGGGCAGTGGTTGAAAGCCAAATGCTGGCTAGGGACCCCTTTTTCCAGGGTCCCGGCGGGGGAGCTGCGTCCCAACAGCTCGCGCACCGGCCTGCTAAGCCGGTAGGGTGTGGAAAGTCACCCGGCACCACCAGTTGTCTGTCTCAAGGTCCTACAGCCTTGAGGCGCCACTGGCAGTCTTCGCGATTTGCGGAGTCTCGCTGATTGGGCGTATCCCAATCCCGCGCCCATGAGGGCCGTCCGGGGAAACCTTCTGGGTATATATCGGACGTAAAACCACGTGACATGATGTCCCTATATACTTGCCCCAGGGGCCGTGTGGCGATCACGGTTCGGGGAGTGGCGCCCCCGGGCTCCTTAGCTAGGGTCTAACCAACCCTTGGTGTGGACGAGACACCTTGATATGGCAGGCACAGCTTATTCATGTATGTAAGAAGCCGAACAGGTCCTACCAATAGACCTGCGATTGGATTGGTACTACGGGCGCTCCGGTTGCCCATGAGGGCGTACGAAGGGTGCCTAGTCCCCTTGGCCCCTCACAGAGAGTGACCATGGGTGCTTGTCCCCGGGTCCTCTCGGCCGGTGCAATTGGTGTTGGATTCGTAGTGGCAGTGGTTGCAGCCTACATGCTGGGCAGAGACCTTTCGAGGGTCTCGGCGCGTGAGCAGCGTCCCACCTGCTCCTGGACCAGACAGGAAATCTGGTAGAGTTTTTGGAAAGGTAACTCGGCGCTACCAACAGTCTACTTCCATGGGACTCGTCATCCCCGGGAAGCAACGCTGGTAAGGCTACGGCCTCAGCTGACTGAGCTTAATCTCAGTCCCACGCCCATGGGGGCCCTCCTAGGTAGGCTTTCACGGCAGGTACTAGGAGGATAATCGGACTTCCCTCTGTCCCTATCTACTCTTACAGAAGCTTGTCCTGTAAGCCCGCTAAAGACCGAATGCGACTCAGCCTCCTCGTGGTCCCCGCTGGTAACGTCCTGGACGGTAATATTCCGTCTTGGCGGGTATTACCGGACAGGGCGGCTAAATGAGTCGCGCCCCGCGAGGGGCGGTCTTCTCTTCTGATGATCCTACGGGTGAAGGAGAGGTTATTCCAAACACAGGCATCGTACAGGCGCCGGCTGTGCGGTGCTCCCTTGGCGAGGGTTCCGCCAAGGAAGTGAAGGCCCTTCAGGCTTCTCGTTATAACTATGTCATATGCCGATATGAGTTAATACTCAAGGTGCGGCATGCCCAATCTGGGCAACGATATACCAATGTCCCTATCTACTCCCCCCAGGGGCCGCCGGTAGATGGCGGTTCGGGACTTTGCGCTCCCGGGGTTCCCGAGCACTCGCATACCGTAACCGGCTGTCGTTAGCAACGACCCACCGGGCCAGGGGGCCTAATAACCCTCTGTCCCGGTGGTACGCGCGACAGACCGGCCGGAGGTCTTGCCTTAACCGGCTGGGCCGCGAGGAGATAAACCTCTCTAATAAATTCCTTGCTCAAGCTATGGCGCGCGGCGAAGGGCGCGTATCCGCCTTGCACTAACACTGTGGATACGTGGCCGGTGGGTGCACCGGTCTCTAGCGGCCCCCCGCGGGACACCAGGCTCCTCACGGGAGTAGAAGCCTTCCCCGTGGGAATGGGCGTCACCCCACGGGGTGACCTGTAGATCGACCCAACTCGTGGGAATGTTCATGGAGAAAAATATTAAACTTGGGGATATATTGGGGGGGGGGGATAGTGAGGACGTTGGGGACGTCGAAATGACGCCACAAGAGTCGAGGGGGAGGGGTGTTACGGGGTCATCCCGCAGCCTTAGCCCCGTGAGGCGTCGGAAAAAAGTGGCCACGGAACCTGCTGCAGGTGGAAGTGGTAAAAATGTATGTGTGAGTGGACCTGATATGAGTGAGAGTGTGAATGATGTAGTGAGAATGCGTGCGATTGGCGCGAAATTACGTAAGTTTGTGTTTGCGGAGAGTAATAGAGTGAATAAGAGTGTTAGTGAGTATGTGTTAAACTGTGTGTCTGAGTATGAGAAAATTTTGATTGGAATGATGCGTCAGAATGAACGTTTGCGTGGCCATTTGGATGAATGTGACAAGAGAGAGAAAGAGCGTATGTCCAGTCCGGTTGTGAGTGCGAGTGTGTCGTACGCGGCTAAGGCAGCGAATGTGAAGCAAAAATCGTACGCGGTGGTTGTGCGTGCGAAGGATGAGAGTGTACGAATGTCGAGTGACGAGGTTAAAGAGAAAGTGATGAAGAATGTAAGTAAAGACTTAAATATCAGAGTGCGTGCGGTGCTAAAGACAAAGAGTGGTGACCTGGCCATTGAAGCAGCGAGTGAGTGTGAACTGAATGCGTTGAAGGAATGTAAGAAGTTTGCGGATTTGGGGCTTAAGGTAGAGGCCCCAAGAAAGATCGGACCTAAGGTCATCGTGTTCGAAATTGAGAATGAGATGACTAATGAGGACCTGCTGTGTGAAGATTACAGCAAGAACTTTAAGAATGAAGGTGTGAGTGAGAGCGAATTTCGTGAGAGAGTGCGTGTGGTAAATCGTATGAATAGAAAGGGAGGGAATGTCGGGAATGCGGTTTTGGAAATGACAAAGCGGATGCGTGATGTCGTTATGAATGAAGGAAGAGTGTATGTCAAATGGCGTGCATGCAAGGTGAAAGATTTTGTGAATATTTTCAGGTGTTTCAAGTGCTTCGCGTTCGGGCACATGATGCGTGAATGCAGTATGAAAAAGAGATTGTGTGAGAAATGCTGTGAGACTGGGCACTTGAAGGAAAAGTGTAAGAGTGAATGCGTTTGCAGGAATTGCAAATTCAGGGGACGAAAGGGTGACCACTCGGTCATGTCCGTTGAGTGCCCGGAGTATGTGAGAATGATAGAGCGTGAAAGGATGCGTGTATGCGACGATTAGTCAATGTATGAATGTCTTGCAGATGAATTGTCAGCGTGCATATATGGTCATGTGTGATGTGAGCAAGGTTATGTGTGAGAAACGGGTGAATGTTGCATTATTGCAAGAGGTGTATGTGTATAATGGTTGTGTGAAGGGGCTACCGTCGTCCTGGCGGGTCTTCTCCGACCCGGAGAACCCCGGGAGGGCGGCGGTGGTCGTTGTGAATGAGAACTTGGATGCTATGTGTGTGAATGAGCTAACGTGTGAGCTTGGTGTGTGTGTGTGTGGATTCGAGGGGACTTTGGTGAAGTGATTGTGGTCTCCATGTACTGCCGATACGGCCGAGATCTCGACCCGTATCTGGCGTACATGGAGCGTGTGAATGAGTTTGCTCGTGGTAAAAGAGTGTTGTACGGTATGGATGCGAATGCGACCTCCCCCTTATGGTATAGTAAGGGCGGGGGTCGCAGTAGAGAGAATGAGATGCGTGGACGTGTTATGGAAGAGTGGATTTTAGTGAATGATATGATCGTTGTGAATGAGCCGAGTGAGTTTTATACTTTCTCGGGCGTGAATGGTGTGAGTGATATAGACGTGACGTTGGTGAATGTGATGCCTACCGGGTGCCGTTTGGAATGGGAGGTGAAGAGTGAATGGGGTATAAGTGACCATAATGCGGTCCTTATACGGATTTTGTATGGTGCGAGTGGTGAGGAACGTGTGAAGGTTGGTAGAAGATGGATATGTAATGATGTTTGCTGGAAAGAGTATGTGAATGATTTGCGTGTGATTGCTAAGTTGAATGGGAGTGAGTTGATTTGTGAGTCGAATGTGGACAGAATGACTGATACACTTATGGGCTGAATCCAGGAGGTGAATGGCAAGTACATGAGGGAGAGTAAATGTAGGAGCGACAGAAAGGTTGTGTGGTGGACGAGTGAGTTGACTGCCCTTAAGGGCAGAGTGCGTAAGAGCCGGCGTGAATGACAAGGAGTGAGAAAGAGAAGCGTGAATGATGATGTGAAATTGCGAGAGTATAAGAGAGTGTTAAATGTATACAAGTATCGAATGAGGAGAGTGAAAGAGGAGAACTGGAAACAATTCTCCAGAGTGTCTGTAAACCTGGATCCGTGGGGCCCGGTGTATAGAGTATACCGTGGAAAGAATGCGAGAGAGGGAGTGAGTGCGTTGAGAGTGAATGATGTTGTGTATTCTACGTGGAAAGAGTGTGCGAATGTGTTGCTGGAATGGTTCTTCCCAGCGACAAGTATGCAAGATGCAAGTATGAATGATAGAATGCGGAATGATATGAATGAGTCTGTGAGAGATTTTGAATGGGATGAAGTGAATGCGGCTGTGAGGAAGGCGATATTGGGCAAGGCACCCGGTTTGGATGGTATAAATGGTGAAATGTTGCGTATGATATGGAGTGCGATTCCGGGATGGATGTTGAGTGTATATAATGCATGCCTGAGGAGTGGTTGTTTTCCGGCGGTGTGGAAGGAAGCGCATCTGGTCATTATACCAAAGTCCCCTGAGAAACCGCGAACGGACCCTGCGTCGTATAGATCTATTAGTTTATTGCCCGTGTTGGGGAAAACGCTGGAGCGAATGATGATTGCGCGATTGGAGAATAGAGTGAATGCGAGTATGAATGAGGCCCAACACGGGTTTCGCGGGGGCCGTTCGACGGAGAGTGCATGGATGAATGTGAAGAAGTATGTGAGAGAGTGTGATAGTAAATATGTTCTTGGTGTGTTTGTGGATTTTAAGAGTGCGTTTGATTGTTTGGAATGGATGCGTGTGATTGAGAAATTGTGTGAGATTGGTTGGGAGGAAGTAGCTCTTTGGAGGAGCTACTTCCAAAACCGCAAGGTATGTATGGTTAGTGTAAATGACGTCGTGTGGAAGAATGTTGAAAGGGGCTGCCCACAGGGGTCCATCTGTGGTCCGTTCATCTGGAACTTAATGATGGATGGGCTCCTGTGGCGGTTGAGTGAATGCGGGTGTAAATGCGTTGCGTACGCTGACGATTTGCTGTTGCTTGTAGACGGACAGAGCCGAGTGGAAATTGAGCGAAAGGGGAGTGAATGGATGAGTGTTGTATGCGAATGGGGTATGAATGTTGGTGTGAGGGTGTCCGAAAATAAAACCTCGGCCACCCTCCTCAAAGGTCGTGTGAGTCTGACGAGGTGCCCGAGCGTGAGGATGAATGGAAGAATGGTTCGTTACGCGGCGAAAGTGAAGTATTTGGGTGTATGGATGAATGAGAGAATGGGTTTTAAAGAGCACTTGGGACACCTCAGAGTGAGAGTGATAAATGTTGTTGGACAAATGCGGCGAGTGTTGAAGTGTGAATGGGGTATGAATAAGCGTGCGGTGAAAATTGTGTACAAGGGTTTGTTTGTTGCGACTGCGTTGTATGGATCGAGTGTATGGTGTGAGTGTATGAAATTTGGGTATGCGCGTGATTTGTTGAATAGGTGTCAACGTATTGTCTTGTATGCGTGTTTAAATGTTTGTCGTACCGTGTCGAGTGAATGTATGCAGGTCCTCATGGGGTCTCTACCTTGGGACCTGGAGTGCGTGAGACGAGGTCTAGTGTGTATGATTAAGAATGGATGGGAGTTGTGCGAGAATGAGTTTGTACGGATGGAAGAATTGAGTGAAAGGTCTTTGGATGAAAGAGTGGACCTCGTGAATGAAAGGGTGTATGCACGATGGCAGGCCAGGTGGAATGAATGCGTGAGTGGAAGGGTTTTGTATGAATACGTGAGGAATGTTAGGTTTGCTGAGTGTGCCTGGTTCGATCCGAGTGTGTATGCTTGTTTTTTGCTGACTGGTCATGGTAGTATGAATGGGTTTTTGTATAAGCGTGGTTTGAGTGAGACTGAAAGGTGTATGTGTGTGGCTGACTGCGGGGATTGGAAACATGTGTTGGTTGAATGTAGTATGTATGATGATATTAGAAACCTGAGTGAATGTGGAGTGAGTGTGGGTGTAGATGGTAGTGTGGATGTTAGTCGTGTGTTGGAATGCAAGGCGACGTATGAATGTTTTTGTATGTTCTCGAGACGTGCGTTTGTGAGAAGACGAGTGAATGTGAGAGTGAATGCGTGAATGGTGTCTCGAGGACGCAGGAGGGCTGCCGGGCTGTAACCCGGAGGCCTTTGGGGAGTAACGACCCACGTATCCGAGTTGGCCTTACCCAGGCCGGGGTCTGCAGTGGAGAATTGGATAGTGATTCCTACAGCGAATTCGAGGTTTTTCCAGTGGAAAATAATAAGAGGTTTATTAGATTTGCGAGATAGCTTTCATTAGCAGGGGTTCTGAGACACGTTAAACGTTCTACTAGTAGTCGTGTTAATGATCAGGACGGTGTCTTTTAGAAGGAGAATTCCTTTGAGAGGGGGCCGCACTCTCGTAGAAAAGAGGAGGTGAGGTCATTATATCATAAAGACAAGGGTTATCAAAAAACAGTATCGTATCGGCGTGAGCGGGGTACGCAACATGCCCGGCAGGGCGGGGCTCCGAAAGAATGCCCAATGGGATGGGATCGAATACAGTAGTGACGATGAGCCACCTCAGGCAGTGACCCGCCGCGTGCGGAGAATTTGTAAGCCAGCACCCACCCCAAAACTGCCCTTGACAATCGACCTCCCCAATGCGGCGGGAGCCCGAGAGGAGTCAGACCCTAGCCCTGAGGTTACACCTCAGGGAAAGTTTTTTGACGGTGACTTAGAGGGCTACTTAACTAAAGCACTAGCCTACACCCAAAAAGACACGCCTGGGCAGGGCACAGAATATGACAGACTTACTGTCTGGACTGCCATAGTAGGGGCCGGGCCTGTTCCTGCTTCTAGCATCAACCGAAAGATCCCGACACCCTTCGAGGAGCGGGCGGCACGCCTTGCTATGGTACAAGATGAGGAGGTACACACACAGAAGAAGACCTTCTCACCTAGCAAAAAGGATGAGGGACAGAATAAGAAGGTGCCAGATCCTGCCACGAAAAGGAGGCCAAAAAAGGCTCTGAGTGTGCGGGCCGCTGAAGTGGCCCGTCAGATCAAGGACGACCCGGCCAGGATTATGGGTCTCTTGGGCACCGGGGGCAGCAATAGACGCTGGGCCACGGCAGTGGCTCAGGCTCTTAGAAAACACGGCATCGGGGACGGCACACTGGGGAAATGGCAGCCTCAGATCTTGGGCAGTTTGGAGTCGAAGCCCCAGGCTGGCGCCCTCGTAGTACGCAAGACAGTGGACCTGTGGGCGCTGAACAACCCCAGCGTTGAGATTGAGGAGCAGCTCGAGGACGTGGAGGCCACCATTGAGGCCACACCCAAAGGGGACGGGCCCACTATCGCACGGCTAAACCTAGAAAAACTTGAGCTCGAGACCGCCTTAGAGCGTACAGCAGAGGAGGAGGATGAGGCGGCGTACGCCTTCGCTTATATCCTGACAGTGAACAACACTGTCGGGTCGTTACGGGGCGAAAGAATCTGTCCGTTCTGCGCTTTCTTTGAGCTCAGTGGGAAACAGTGTCGTGATATGTCTGTGAGAAAGAGTTCGGGCGGCAAAGTGCGCCCCCTAGCCGAACGGTTATCCACTAGCGAGCTCGGGACTCAGTGGGTGAACATAGCAGCAGAGGCGCATAACCATGAGATGCATTCCCTAAACGGGAATATCGATAGTGTGAGCTCCGGAACAACATCACGGGAAGGGAGGTTCCAGGTGCTACGTGACCTGTTTTGGGACCAGGCGTGCGAGATGTCGCACGAGAATGGTCCTCAGGAAGGAACCACGTATGAAACACTCTTAGCGAATCCAGTAGTATACTACGCCCGCGGACCGGATCGGTCTAGCAAGGCGCTCACAAACGCCGGGACTCTGCACCAATATTTCTGCCCCGGCGTGCAGGAAGTCGAAGAGGGCTACCGCATTGACGAGGAACGCAGGACCTGGGGGGAGAGTCTAGTGGGACAGAACATCCGAGGTAATGTGCGAGACGATTCATCGTCAAATACCCCCGAGGATGACGATGGCGGTTGTGGTCTACAAAGAAAAAGTGGGGCCACAGTATTAGGACCCATAGGAGAGAGAGCCCTCATGAACACGACTATGAGGAATGGATTAGCTGTAGTACGCAAACACCTTGAACCGGAAGAACGGTCGTGCCCTGAAAGTACGCGAAACTATCAGGAGGGTGTCACAGAAGATGAGGCGTCGACCTCTTCTCACCCGGCTACAGAAACGCAAGGCGGAGGCAGAATCCAAACCCTTATCGGGGGCGAGGACGCCTGGGATCGTTTAAAGTGGGTTGGAGTAGGGATTGACCCCAGATTAAAACACGGTAAGCTCCAACGAACAGAGGCTGCAGCGACGGTAATAGAAGCAGCCACCAACCCGGCGCCATCATGTCCCGGTGTTATAAACCCCGCGAAAGGGCTATATACCTACGGGTATATGAGTAATACGCCGTTACTCGCAGCCGGGTTGGATGCATATATGAACAGCAGTAAAGCGGACTACCGAGGCTTGGCGCTCAAGGTTGACCTGTAGGATGAGTTGCGTGAGAGGAGGATGGTACAACCCTCCGGGGTCGGTTACTCTTGGGCGACCACCGAGGAGTGTGATAAGTTAGTGGTCTCCACTCGCGTTACAGGGGATTGGGACTACCAGGCGGTGTTCATCACCGCTGATATGGTGGAGGCCATGCTGAGGAGTGGAGGTGACCTACTCGTCGGTGGCCGGGGTGGAGAGACCTGGAATATACGCCAGGATACGGTCCGAGTAATACCAATAGCTGATAACGGCCAGCCAGACTGTATAGGGAGGGACATCTGGGTGGCGTCCCACCTCACCTACCCTCTCGCCAAGGTTTTCGACACATACGAGATGGCGACGCTGGGCGACGTAAACGAAACAGGAGAACAGATGGTCGGAAAGGAGACCTTCGTGCGGACGGCAGGTCTTATTGATATCACGGACCGCGTCACCAAACTCATCTTTGTGATCCCAACAAAAACGACCTCGTCAGTTACATTCGGCGGGGTCGTATACGACGTACAAAGTTGCGACCACCGAGGGGAGTTCCCCCGGGACCACGTGATAGTGGCGCATAGTATTAACGATGCGTTGGATGTGGCCGTGAAAAGGTTACTCACGACGACGAAATCTTTAAGAACAGCATTCTCCGACTACACATCTAGCTACTTTCCAAAAGGAATTAACTGGCTAGAGATTAATTCAATAACAGTGTCCCTGACCGTCCGGTGGCACCAAAAAGTGGAGGGGGCAAACCTGGGTGACAGTAACGGTTCGAGCTATTACGGCGCCCCCCGGTTCGTGTTACATAGTATGGGCCTCCAAGCTGGTGACGAAGTGGCGGATGATAGTTACCAGGCTTACGGGGCCTGGTCAGCTGTACTGAGTATGGATCAGAGAGTGGTGCGTAGACAACGGGCACGCCGATACCCGGTGCTCAGAGTGGGGTCATAGGATAACATGGCCTCCTTGTCTCTCGGCACAGGATACGCATACGGGGGCCTGAGGGAAGTAGGGTTCCGTCGATGGAGGCTCGGATCCATCGGCCGAACTCTGCTTCCTAAAACTCCTCTCACTCCACCTCCTCCTGGTGGTCCCTGGGTACTTCCTCCCTTCTGGGGGATGCCAACGGGGGGAGGGGTCACCAGAGGAAGTAGCTCCGATGATGCGTCAGGCTGTACTGGCTCAGGCTCAGCCATGCCAGGGTGGCTGACGCGGAGGGGTGAAACCACCTCTGGAGGGGACTGGGTTTCTTATGCCGACCGCGGCTACTTAAAAACAAATATGAAAGGACAACCGAACAGTAAAAAGTTTACGGTGCAGGGGGTCAGATCCCCCAGTACCGGCGCGGAGCGGGGACTTCGACCGGGCCCCACCACGTCGTTATCATACGACCGGGGGTCGTCAGGGGTGGGCAATTGCGCCCCTGGCGATGCATTGACTAGCAGTTCGCCAATTGCCGTTCCTGGAGCGTCAGCGCGGGCTGACGCAAAGGGAAGTACGCGTCGCGTTACTCGCGCCATAACACAATCGCTGAGGGAGGGACCCGTCTCCCTCAGCGAGATATTCCGCGCACCGTCGCCGTCGTCTTCCTACGACCGCGACGTCGCGAGTTTACTGGGGTGGAACGATTCGAGGCGAAGCTCATTTAGTGCCACCTCAGTCGCCTCGTCCAGTTGCACGGACAAGGGACGAAAACGGGTGTCCGAGGGACCCGCTTCCGAGGAGGATGGTGACAGTGGGTCGTCAATTCGGAGCACCGGCTCCCGGGCGAAGAAAAAATCTGCCTCAAAACGCCAACGGCCCGCGGATAGAGCGCAACGCGCAGGCCACCGCTATTTCGGCGGCCCGGCTGGTCTTCCGGAAGTCCGTTCCCTCGTTCAGAACCAGTATGTCATCGGCGCAACAAACCAGTTCCGAGTCCGGCGGAAGGGTCTTCCTTAACACTATATCGAACCCGATATTCCTACAAGCAACGTCCAGCGCTGTCCAGCGTGGACCACGTGGAGGTTGAGCCGTCAGCTTACGCTTGATCCCCAGCGGGTTGGCTTCAGCAAGTGCTTTCGCCGTCGAGCCCTACAGCCACGGTGCCGAAGCACCGCCCACGCGGGCTGTCAGAACTTTTTTTCACGCCGCCTAGCAGCGTTTGGGGAAAAGGGAAATGTACGAGTGGCCGTGATAACGCCGAGCGCCGGGTTCACGGGGGCTGGGGGGGGGGGGGGGGTGAATTTTTCCCCGACCGATCCGACCCTTCTTTTAGCTGAAGGATCCCACGGATTACTTCAGCCACGATCAGGAATGCGGTTTTGCATATCATCGTGCCTGGGACTGGGGGCCAATGTTGGTCGTCATGTTTAGGGGATACTTTCCGGAGTTTAGTGCGCTCTGTTCGAGGCAGAACACTGGAAGGTGTGCCTCGGAGTATCTCCCTCCTGCTTGCCGCACCGGCAGTCCGGTCTATTAGTCAAGCCCGCACTATGAAGCTTGTCCGCGAAGTCACCGTGTCCCGTAATGAACTAAGATATGTAGTAGTTCAATGAGTACCATCCCATGTTGTTCACCCGTTTCTGAACGTCCGGCAGGAGGCGGCGAGTATATCTCCCGTAGGGGGAGTTGTTCCGCCGCTCCTGCCACTCTCGCAGCAGGAGCACGGAAATTTGTTCCTCGACAAAATCACCTCCAAGGTTCTGCTGCGCTCCGGTACAAGTTGTGGGTAGCTGGTCCTTCCGCGTTATGTACAGCAGAGTTGCGCGCCTGACGTAGAGGTCAATGAGGAGAGTGCCTGCAAGCATAAGAGGTGCCTCAGAGGAAACAGTGCCGTAGACCTTGATTACACGCAGTAGAGCGTGCCTTTGAGCTGTTAACAGCAGGGAGGTTTCCGAATTCATTAAGGACTACTAGATCTTCCTGGGCAATTGCCCATTCCAATTTTTCGCCTCGCTGGCCAGCTGCGGCGCAATGTCATAGGGTAGACTTCGCTTTGTCGTCGGCCGCGATAATGATTCTACGTCCGCGGAGGGAGCGGCTTATCTGGGTTATTCTCTCAAGGTATCTTTCGATATCATGAGAGTATTTGAAATATACGCTGACGAGGTACAGTTTGCCGACCGCTTGCAGAAACTTAATCGCGAGGAAAATTCTTCAGCGAGGATTACCTGGTGGCGCGGATGATTCAGACTATGAGACCTTGTCTGATATCGAAATGCCGCTGCCTGGGCTCAGGCCCACCCGGATCCAAAAGTTGACGCGTGAGGTCGTCAATCTCGAGCGTTGTGCGCTGAATATCTGTGCGCACTTGAATAAGAGTCTTCGTGATTGGAGAAGTGGCGTGCGATTGCACTACTCTTCTATTCTTGAAGCGTCTAAACGCTTTAAATCACCTGAGAAAAGGACGATAGTTGAGCTGACTCTGCAGCGGGAGTATCTGCTGCGCTATTTGAAGGAGTCAGAGCTAACACTATGCGTGGAGAATCCAACTGCCGCCACCACAACCTCTGACCTCAATAGGGGCATAGACCCTGTTGAGTCGCTTCGCTACAAAGGTCCTTCTACTCTAGACTCTATGCTCGTGATGCTATTCAGTGAAGACCCTGGGATGGTATTGAGAGCTAAACTTGATTTAGCCTCAACCGAAGAAACGCGATTCCAGTACTCAGCCGATCAGGTTGAGAAGACGCTCGTAAGATTATTACATCTTGTCCGAGCTACAGGCGAGGAGTTTGTACACTTCGCCTCTGGAACATTATCGCGCGTTGGAAGAGCCTCCACCGGCTCACGCTGCCTATGCGGGCTCGGGTTTTATCAGAGCTTCCTTTCATCCCTATGCATGCCTGTCGCTTTAGAGCGTGGCTGGATGATATTGGACTGTTGTCCAACGGGGCTAGACCATCATACGTGAGAGGTTCTTTCTCTTGGAAGAACGTGGCTCTTCTCGGAATAACAACATCCCTAGATACGAGGGCTAGATCCCTCGCTTTACCTGCTTCAAGCACCATTACTTCTGGCGTGCGTGAGGCTTCTACGTCACAACACGCCGAGCGGCCCTCGTACAATGGTCCTCGCTGAGATGCGACAATTCAAGAGTCGCGAGGTTGGGGTCGCGGATCGCGATTCCTGCAATGGCACGGTTGCCAAGCTTTGCTCCGGTGACCGCCGTAAATTTCGTGAGGCAGATAAATTGGCCCTTCACGTTGTGCGGCTCCTTCGCAGTGCATACTTTGGCTCATTTCGATCGAAGCGATCCGAGAGTCACAGAGATTCGATTGTACGATGCGAAGGGATCGGTTAAGGGTAGTCGAGAGGCGTTTATCGAAGACAGTCGTGAGACTTCCGGGTATGTCGTCCACCGACTAATGGAAGTACACGGTCGCTGAAAGAGAAGGTGTGGGTGGGGCCGGGAAACTTTTCTCGCTAGGACGTGACGATGGCACGGGTGGTGGGGGAGTATCGGCCACTGTGACTTCTTCCTTGCCGGGTCGGGCAAGGAAGTGCTCCTCGCACGCTTCCGGTTATCGGTTCCGACCGACATTCCATCACAGACAGATGTTAAAAAATGAAAATATGCGAAAAAATGAAAGTATATTTAACCCTTAGCAGTCCTGTGTCGAGTCAGACTCGACATTCTATTTTATTGCAACCTCTACCTGTTTTAACAATTTTTTCTATATTTATTTGTAGTACCACAATTGTACCATTTAAAGGTAACATTACAGTGACTCCCAAATATTCTTGAATAAATAAATAGAGCGTCATATTAAGCTGCAATTGAATGAACTAACGTCGATGTGAACCTCAAAGTGAGAAACCAAGAGCACTTCGGACCGCAAAGGGTTAAAAAAAACTGGAAATATGTGAAAAATAGAAATATGTGAAAAATAGAAATATGTGAAAAATAGAAATATGCGAAAAAAATGAAAATATGTGAAAAAATGAAAATATGCGAAAAAATGAACATATGTTAAAAACTGAAAATATGTGAAAAATGAAAATATGCGAAAAAAATTAAACGTGTGAAAAATAATTGAATCATTAAAAATAAATAAATTAATAATTAAAGGAAAAAATAAATAAATTAAATTAACTAACCAAATAATCAATTAATCAATCTATCAATCAATAAATTAATAAATTAATAAATAAATGAATAAGTAAAATACAAGAAAGAAAAAGGCTGAGGTACTCGGAGTTCGAACCCAAACTGGAAGCAAACGCGTAGCATCGCGTCCCCTGTAAATAATAAAAATTCCTATAAAAGTTTGCCACTTACCTTTGCTGTCTTCTTCGCGTACGACACTGCCGCTGGCTCCGGCTGACGCTCCTTCCCGTCAACCGGTATGTCCGGTCCAAGATGGCTGCGCGGGTGTGACAGCCTAAATTCCCAAAAATCGTCGACGAATCATCGATCTATAAGTAAACACCTACATCCGCCCTGATAAGATATGTATTGGTATATATGTCCAACCGAAACCGCGCCTCGCCAGTCTTAAATTCTACCTCGGACCGTGCGCGAGAACTACGCATCAAGTAATATTAACACTATTCCTACCGACACTCCACGTATACCTATTCCTACCGCGACCAGTCAAATGACTGCTCTTTAGCAAAACTTATATTTTTTAATATAGAATGACAATAATAGCCAATTTGACAGTATACAAATATAGTTTCTTCTATTTAGAAGTGTATAATTTACATTTTATTCGTTTTCACCGCATTTTTTACAAATAGGTTTGCCGATTGTACATTTCCCACACACGTACTTTTTACATTTTAGACAGATTTTATTAGACTTATTGTTTGTGCAATATTTTATTTGGCATGGTTTCCGTTCGCGTGAACCTGTACTTGTATTTGTGACGGGTGTTGCTTGATTTTCTTTGCCTAACTCTAGTTCTTTTTGATATTCAATGACAAGTTCTTCTGCAAGTTGAAATAAAAATTCCTGCCTCGAAATTTCTTCTCCCGTGGATTCTTCATATAAAATCCATGCATTTATCCCGGCTAAATCTAGGATATTGAAAAATACCTGTAAAGGCCATATCTCCGACATTTAGATTTTACCGATTTTACCGAGGCCGATAGGCGAGCGAGAACTGTAAACACTTGGAAGTACCGTAAAGCAGTCCCTGAAAGGCACTGTTTGGCTAAAATCATGCCACAACTGCATTACCTTTCGTTTGTAACGACTTTATAGTATCGGAATTGAGTCTTTGAGAGAATACTATTACAAAAAGTCAAATGACCGGTCGTGGTAGGTAAGACAGACTACAAATTTTTCTCAGAAAATAAATAATAAAAAAAGATGTGAATATTGAAAAATGATTTATACATATATTTTAGGAAAAGTCGTGAAGTATAAAGGCGAATCAATTACGTTGTCTATAGGAAATTCTAATCGAAATTTTAAAAACAGTCATTTGACTGCTCGTGGTGGGAACAGTGTTAAGTCACTAATATAAAATTTTCTGTTACATTATAATCTTGTGGAATAAATAACAGTCGCTTAAACTACGGTTCAACGACTGACATTTTTTTTTATATTTGTCTTGAATATTTTACGTGACATTTTTGGCGATCCTGCCAGGATACTGTTGATCGCTCTTCGGAAAACTGACCAAAATTATCTTACTACGTGTGAAGATTGGAAAATCAGGGCTACGGCTACACCTGAAGACAAAGGACAGTATCATGAACCTAGAGATTACCGGAACTCAGAGCCAATTCTACGGAAAAGCTTACTACGGAGAGTTTACAAGGTAAATACTGGATTCTTTCGTACCATATAGAACGAAAAGAGTAAGCTTCCCTAGTCAAGACTCAAGTTCGACCGAGGGTTCTATTATATCGATACCTATGGTGCAACATAGTAAGAAAGAGATTACCGATTCAGCAAATACTATTGGAGCATCTATGGACAACAATCTGCAAGCTATTTTAAATGCTATGCAAAAGCAGAATGAGAGACACGAAAACAGCATGACAGAAATCCATCGCATGCCACATATGGCTAACGAGGGAAACCACAAAAGGGCAAACGAGATCGAAATACTAGGAAAGAGCCTAGTAAAATTACACGTAGCTGGGAGCCTATCCGCTTTAGATTTCATGACCTAAGATGACAGCGTTCATACGGCACAGACCACTAGAACGACACTACCGCCTAAACCGAAAAAACAACCAGGCCCATTAAAACGAGAGACCTCAGAAGGTGAAGATTCGGAAGAAGAATTACAAAGACCAGAAGACTATACTAATCTACGCCATTCAGCCAAGTACGCTATACAGTTTGTACCAATACTAAAGGGACGTGATGATGGGGGAGTAGAAGGTTTTATCAAGAAAATGCGTAAAATTCGGGCAAAGTGTAGAGAACCAGGGGAACTATTGGATTTAACCACTTGCACTAAAAAGACGTGCCACGCACGTCGAGATGCTTTTATTTTAAAACCGCGAGCGATGTGTACACCACGTCGATAGTCATTTATCGCAGAAATGAAAATAACGTGGTCCACGCGTCGCATAACAACCAGATTGTTTATTTCTCGAGCTACAGCTCCAAAGTGCATGGTGTCTCATAGTAATAGATTTATAGTTTTTTCATCGTATCAACCCATATTGTAAAATGGAGAATAATAGTAAACTCAGTGATATTGTTTCGACAAGTGCAAAGAGAAAGCGATTAGTTATTACATTTGATACTGATACAGACAGCGACTACAAGGAAATTGTTTGTCCTGTTGGGAAGCGGCGTAGAATTATAGTATCTGATAGTGAAGAAGAAAGTAGCAGTGAAGATCGTGAACTTAATTTTACATCTGAAGAATGGATATGGGAAAACAAGGAAAACAATAGCAAAATTTGGTAGTACTCACGGATTCCTGGAATGAACATAGAAATGGCAGAAGGAACCATAGCTTTGCAAATGCTAAACCAAATTTTACCAAAAGACTTTTGAAATATCATTGTTACAGAAAGCAATCGTTACGTGAGTCAAACAATAGGAGATACAGCCCGAAAAATAAAACAATCTGAGGAAAATTGGAGGGATACGAATATTGATGAAATTCATGCTTATTTTGCGTTATGCATCTTGATAGCATAAGTGAAAAAGTCGAATGTCCAATCCTATTGGTCAGGAGGAAGTATTATTGAAACTCCCATTTTTCGAAAAACAATGCCATTACGGAGATTTATGCAACTCTCCCATTTTTTACATTTTTCCAATAATGAAGTTGTGGATAAAGATGATCGTTTGTGCAAATTACGAGATATAATCAGGTCAAGATACAGTGAAAAATTCAATCACCAGTGATTCCGAAAATGTTACCATGTTTATGTGCACACCAATATCCAATTTCGGACACACCTTGTTTTTGGATAATTGGTATTCTTCGCCAAATCTGTTTCAAAAATTACAATCCATAAAAACTAATGCCATAGGAACAGTTAGATGTAACAAAAAAAATTTGCCGAAAGATCTTGCAACAATAAAGCTGAAACGATTAGAAGCTATATCAAGATCGTGCAAGTGTATTTTAGCTGCAAAGTGGAAGGACAAAAAAGATATATATTTCTTGTCCACAAAACATAAAAAAATTCAAATGATGGAAGTGGAAAAGAAGAGATGGAAAACTAATAACATCGTTACAAAGCCCATCATCGTTTTGGAGTATAATGATGGCATGGGTGGAGTAGATCTCCAAGATAGCTACTTATCTTCTTTTTCACTTATGAGAAAATACGTGAGAAGTTATAAAAAAAATATTTTTTTACTTAATGGATATTGCACTTTTCAATGCTTATGTTTTATTTTCAAAGAAATTGAATGTATCAAAAAGTAAAAAATACGCATTTTCCAAATATCGATTAGATGTGGCGCAACAAATTTTAGAAAGTCTATGTATGCCTGAATACACAAAACGTGAAAGATTGTCTACTGGTGACATACCACTGCGTTTACAATCAAAACATTGGGGCCATTTTCCAAGGAATATTCCACTCGCAGAAGCTAAAAAAAATCCCCAAAAAAGGTGTAAAGTGTGTGCCAAACATAAAAAACGCAGCGAGACTACTTGGGAGTGCAAAAAATGCCTTGTGGCATTACATATTCCAAAATGTTTTGAAATTTATCATACAGAAGTAGATTATTAATTAATAAAATGCTATTGTTGTCGTGAGTATTCATTCATATCCGTGTAAAGTTCTTTATGCACAAAATTGAATTAATTTAAATGAAAAAAATCGAAAAATATTTCATTCCCACAGGGAACTGAACACCCTGGTCTACAGAGTTCAATTCCAGAACGTTACCCTCACGCCATTATTCAACTTGGTGATTAGTCTGATTAATACTCTACTTATTGACGTGATAAATATTTAATAACGAATATCTAAAAAACTATTGAGTATCTGGCCTTATAATGGTATATATTCATAAACAGGAAAACCAAATCTACCAATATGCAAAGTTTCAACGAAATCAGTGACCCAAAGGCCTTGCACACTCCTTGTTAGGTGCTATCTTGTCACAAGAAAGACATCCTTGCTGTTATATCTTGAGAACACTCAATCCTCCAGAGAAAAATTACTCCACGACAGAGAAAGAGTTATTAGCTATAGTATGGGCAATCAAGAGACTTAGGCAATATTTATTGGGTAGAAAGTTTATTATTCGTACTGACCACCAAGCTTTAAAATGGTTGCATAATTGTAAAGACGCATCTTCACGGTTGATGCGATGGAGACCTAAGTTAGAAGAATACAAATACAAAATAGAATATATCAAAGGAAAAGATAATACCGCGGCTCATGCATTATCTAGGATTCACGCGATAATTAAAAATGAAGAATTTAAAGACAAAGTAGTGATTAGTCACGAAATTAAATTTGCAGAATGGAAAGAAAAACATAAAGTACTAAGCATTAAACCGAACGATAAGAATTTTTGTCCAATTAACATCAGAAATTTTAGGTCCTTATGACGAAAATAAATGGTTAGCTAAACTTATAGAATTAACGCAGGAAAATACTAAAATAGGTTTAACGAATTCCTTTTGTGCAGCAGAGAAATTCTTGCTCAAAAGAATACTAACTTACATCAACGATCAAGTTAGAGAAATAACTTTTGCCGATGAACCAATTTATGAATTAACCAACGAAGAAATAGATAGGGTATTAGAAGAAAATCACGACTTAGCAGCTTACCCAGGTATTCAGAAAACATATAACAAGATTAAAGAGCAATTTAAGATTCCCAAACTAATGGAGAAGGTAGAACAGAAGGTTAAAGAATGCGATACATGTCAGACAGAAAAATTAACTAGAGTCAGGAGCAAAGAAGAACCAGTAATCTCAGATACCCCAGAACAACCTAATGACAAAATTGCTATGGACATTTTGGGGCCACTTCCAAAGACTAAACGAGGTAACCAATACATCCTTTCAATCCATGATGAATTAACCAAATACCTTATACTAGTCCCTTTGAAAACTCAGCAAACAGAATCAATTTGAAACGCATTACTAAATAAACTATATTTACATCTTTTCCGCTCCAAAGAAAGTTTTAACCGACCAAAGACAGAATTTTATTAGTGATTTGATGCAACAATATGAAAAAGCATTTAGTATTAAACACATAAAAACTACTAGCTTCCACCCACAGAACAACGGTTTGTTAGAAAGAACCTATGCAATCACTAAAGACATGCTGAGAACATCTCAGAAAGAGAGGAACGAAGAATGGGATGAAATATTGAATTTCTGTTGTTTAGCATATAGCACAATTATACATGAAGCCACCGGTTTCACTCCATTCGAATTGACTTTCAGTCAGAAAGCCAATCTTGCTTCCTCCGTAACAGCTAACAGTCAACGGACGTATACAAAGTACAAGCTAGAAAAAGAGAATGGGATTCTGAACTGCAACATGCTAGGAAAACATTACAGAAAAGCAAACAAAGGTACAAACGTGATCAAGAGAGAAAAATTATTAAAACTCAAACGATATTCAGAGTGGGCGACAGTATGCTTTTACATAACGATCATAAAAGTGACAAATTGGGTACGGAATGGTTAGGGCCATACATTATTCAGAAAATTAAAACTCCTTATTATGAAGTTCTAATAGATAATAGTATAAAGAAAATCCATGAAAACAAGTTAAAATTGTATTTTCCAGGACGACCAGCTTTTTCGCCATCACCTGGCACGTCTCGTATGGACTAGAGGTGATACCGTTACAAACAAACTGAATATTCCATGAGAAAATTGAGAAAGCCTATCTATATAATAACAATGTTTTGGGTTAGATGTAAACGATATATTTACTAAGCATGAGAATTCAGAGAAATTAGTAGGAGTATAGGAGGAACACTGCAAAGGATCTTGTACATTATCAGATGAAGTAGAAGCAATCAAAAACAAAATGAAGAAATTAGAGAACTTACCGTTGCAGTTAAAAATCATTACACACAGCAGCCTTAGAAGAGGATTGTTAAATGCAATAGGTTCAATATCAAAATCACTGTTCGGTACATTATATGATGACGATTTAACATTAATTAATAAGAACATTGATAAATTATTCAATGAAGAAAATCAGATGAAGCTTATAATTTCCAATCAAACAGCTCTCATTAGGAAAATTGTGGATTCTAATAGCGTAAAACAGATAGATAACATGAGCATAGAATTACGGACAATAGAGCAGAAAGCTAAACTAGATCAATTTTTGACAAAATATCTCATTAAAACCGAAGCAGCTATATACCGTCTATACTTTTCTTATGACGAACTCTTAAATACAATCACTTTAGCAAAGCAGGGAATTATTAACCCTCAAATCAGTGAACAAGAAATCTTGAATCTTGAATCAAAATCTTCAATACTGCAATTATCCCCAAGAGAGAAAACTTCTAATTCGTTTTAGACATTGCAGAGTTAAATGCGTTCACAGTACATAACAAATTATTCTTCAAAATTTCTATTCCATTGATTCCAAACTTGAAGTGGGATGTAGACCGCTTATGTCCAATCCCAAGCAAAAGGAACAACGTATTCATGATTCCTTTGATCGAGCACCAAGTTTACTTTCTTGCTGGATTAAATTACATTAATGTAGACAACGAATATTTGATACAACACTGTAAAAGGAAAGCAGGTATCACTATGTGTAGACAAACCCAACCTATTCAAGCAATTACATGCGTATAGGAGAAACACGATACAATGCTTCATTTGAAATCAAAACAAAAAAAATTCCAGTTTGAAATACCTCTGATTTTGGAGCAATATTAGACACTTTAGAAGGAACACCAAAGGTAATGAGTAATATAAATGGATACTAAAGTACTTTAGATCAGTTACAGGATAAAATAAATTCTCTGAATTTCTCGCATAGATAAACTAATATTAAGAACTGGTCTATTTCTATATTACAAGTTATAGGATATGTATCTATGGCGGTAGTAACCATATGGGGATTATATAAATTAGGAATATTGAATTGTGTAAAGAATTGTATACCTTCAAAACTATGTGTGCGTTTACTTTGTTGTAAAATTAAGAACAACACTGTAGAAAACAAGATTGAAACCAGTCCGCAACCAATGGCATCAACCTCTATGAACATCTACGCAGAATTACCACAATATTCATCTACTTCCAGCGATACCAATGAAACCATATCGTGTTGGATGCCAGCCTGCTGTGACACATAGTCATACAAACATGTTCGCTTCTGTGACAGTCATCCTCGCAACAGTTGTCCTTTCCCTAAATATTTTCCATTTTTCCTGTTTCTATCTTATCTTCAGCCGCCTAAAACTCTCACCTCCTATTGACTCATCCATCTACCTTGATCCTCGAGTCATCCTTGCCCTATCTCATCCCCACTACTCCTATTTTTTCTTTTAAAAAGGACTAAATCGACCCTGCGAGTAGACTTCATTCAGCACCGTCAAACCGTAAACATCAAAATTAGATCTTGGTCGTATACACAGTGTAAAAGGCGACCTCACCACACGTCGAAAACCTTTATAATAAAACCTCCCTTGAAATAATGAAATGTTGCACTCATTTCCATGACTGGGAATACAACAATTGTTCGAACCAAGGCATGTTAAACTCCCCGAATCTATTCTCAAGAGGAAATAATCAAAACTTGGAGGACCACGTTCAATCTACAAACGGGAGAGTGTGACAGCCTAAATTCCCAAGAATCGTCGATGAATCATCGTTCTATGAGTAAACACCTACATCCGCCCTGATAAGATATGTATTAGTATACATGCCCAACCGAAACCGCGCCACGCCAGTCTTGAATTCTACCTCGGAACGTGCGCGAGAACTGCGCGTCAAGTAATATTAAATCACGAATGTAAAATTTTCTGTTACATTATAATCTTGTGGAATAAATACCTTTTTTTTATATTTGTCTTGAATATTTTACGTGACACGGGCTTGGCGCCAAAACTTCCTGCTGCAAAGATGGCCGCGGTGAACTGGCGCCGAGAGTTGCCGCCAACCAAGATGGCCGCGTTCTAGCTTCTATGCTGTGACGTCACACGCCTCGCACCTCGAAGTTTCTTCACTGAAAATAACTACAATCCCGCACTTTTGTCACGAAAATCCGTCAGCACTCTGTTACAGCACTTGAAACGAAGCACTGACAGCGATATTCCCGTGCTCGGACGCAAGACGCGAATGATATTCAACGAAAACCACACGACACGCGCGATCTACACGTGGCGTTCACGCTTCCGCACTTATTTCACTATCACTCCTCGGTTAATCCAGTAAATTGTTCTGTTCTTGCACCACAACACTCGCGAGCACTCCCGTAACGCGATTATACACGCAGATTATTTAATTTCGCGACCTTTACCGCTTTTCTTCAGGTCACGTTAGCACGGAGCGACGTACACGAGCACGTTCTTCCTCAATGGCCGCTTCCTTGCTACTGAGCTGTTACGACCCGTGTCGTGACGTCACACGCGCCCACCTCGAGTCTTTTTCACCGAAAGTAACAATAATCCCACACTTTTGTCACGAAAATCCGTCAGCACTCTGTTACAGCACTTGAAACGAAGCACTGACAACGATATTTCCACGCTCGGACACGAAACGCGAATGATATTTAACAAAAACCACGCAATGCGCACGATCTATATGTGGCGTTCACGCTTCTGCACTTATTTCACTATAACTCCTAGATTAATCTAGCAATTTGCACAATTCTTTGCAGGTGACAGTTGATGTATCAAATATAAACGTTTTAATTCACTGCTGAAGAACACGTGGTAAAAATAATATGCACTGCACCTATATAGTTCATTCCACAATTTCATGGAAATGCTACACAGTACCTTCATCGAAGATACCATTGATGAAAGCAATAACAAAAGTAAATGAGTAAACACCATCACATTTTATTAAACTAACGACAGTCACTCTAATGGCACATTATATTTTGAAATTGACTGGCAACGACGAAACGAGTTCTTACTTTCTCTCTAACCTTAGTCTATAGATGATACATAGAAAGGCAAAACTATTGCACAGCTTTTACGCGCGTATTTTCAAAGATAAAAAATATTTTGAAATCTAACAAAAACTTTCTTAAAAAATATAAATGCATACTTATTTTAAAATAAATTGTACTATAATTCGTGTATTAAATAATTGTTAAATTAAATGCTAATTGTTAAATTAATGCTTTAGTTACTTTAAACTATATGCATAGAATGTAATTTATATTTATTAAGATTTCACTCGTATGAATCTATCTGTAACAACAGTAATAATGTTATTTAGATGATATGGATGTCAAAATAAATTATTGCTATTAAATATAATTTGTTGCAGTTATTCCGTATGCCAAAGAAGATACATTATAAATGTACTCATTTTAATTTCTTATTCATTAGAATATTACAATAAGAAAAGGACAACATGTTTATGATAAACACGGGTAAGTAGAAACTTCTTCAAAGTGGCTGGTACAACTCAAGAAATAAATTGCAATCTAAATTTAATAATAGGTTTATTTTGATAATAGATTTACCTCTTTTGACTGTGAATTGAACATAATTTAAAAAACTTTTAGAAAATACACATTTTTAAATTATTCAGTAGACTCAGAAAAAATATTAAGGGCTTGAAAACTATTATTATTTTAATGAATTAAAATTGTCTTACAATTTCTATGGAATATAAAAAAAGATACAAGTGATCGTATGATTAGATATCTCATACTACATGATAAAGTACTGACAATAACATTTTGTATAGTAATTCATTTGTTACCGTCTATTCGTTACACCTTGAAAGAATAAAATGAGGAGGCAAAATCATCTGAAATATGTTTTAATAGATTTAGAGCAGCGTGCATATGGCGTTAGCAAACATAATTATCAAAATATATATAAATGTGAGAACATGCAAGAGATTAATGGATAATAAAAAAAATCTACTTAAAACTCCAAATTAATTAAAATTCTTAAGATTCTCTTAAAGTAAAGTATATTAAACAAGTATTTATATTTATTTTAGCCAAAGTTTTATAGAAACTCAAGGCTACTTAAATATTAAACAACTAACAAGGGTAGGAATAACTTTGGTATTTTGACTAAACTATCATAAGGTATAAACAATTTTACAAAGTACTAGGTGCGCATAAGCTTTTTCTATATCATAAACATGTAAAAAGCCCTAGTTTTTAAAAGTTTTATTGCAGAAATCTTTTCCTAATAATAGGAAGTGGAAAGAATGTAATAAAGAAATAGCAATAATACATTATTGTGTATTTGAACTGAATAAATATTTCACCACCTAGGTTGCGATGCCTCGATGATAAGAATATATATGATTTAACTCCAATCATTGAATTCAGTAACTACAGTATATTTCTTGAAAAAAGTGAAAGAATTTCCTAAAATTATTTTAAATACCTTCTCTTACTCTTTAAAAAGGAATTAAAATATCAGGATTAAGACCAATATTGTTACTTATGATGTCTTTTCTTATAAATAGATATTATTTGTATGCGAATGACATTGAAATATGTTGTCGAGATCATCATTCCGAACAACTATTTTCAACACATGTTATTACCTCTAAGCCTTAGTTTGCGAGATATTTGCAAAAATATTGTTGAGACGTAGGACTGCGTTGTCTTCACACGAAGTTAACCCAAACCTAATTTAAGCTACTACAACCATATTCTACATATTATTATAACCTACATATAGGTATATCGTGGAATAATGAAACTATTTTTATAAATATTTTAGAAATTAAGCCTGAACGATGATAATATGTGCATACATGATAACATGATAACGTGTTAACATCTTTCTACGTTTCTACAACATATGACAATTCTATGAAAATTGATAATTTTATTCAGACATTACAATATTACCAAATATCTTAAGTAAATGTTGTTAGAATTGACAATAGTTATTGACATAACAAGAAATTAATGAACTCTTCTTAATCATCCCTACTATTTTTTGATATTAATGAAGCAAGTAACAATTTAGTGTTATTGATAATTTTGTATGACTTTGAAGTATTATGGACTTTTATAGGTACTTTTTAATCCTGGTGTGCAACTTAAAGTTTTGATTCGGTCGTTTAGCTGAATTTAAAAATAAAATGATTTAATAATATGTACACAATAATGTGTTAGTTTAATATTAATTTTATATTATGGTAGAATAAATATGTATTTCTTTAGTGTATACTAAAAGTGTACATTACAATCTTGGCTAAAAGTAGACACATCATACAATATGAATTATTTAATCAATAAACAACACGATAATCATTATACATATATGAGATATTTATTATGTGATTTGTCAAAACACATTTTTTGAAATTTCATATTTTAAAAAATTTGTTTGCTGTTTGTGACAACACTTCAGAGTTCTAAAATCCAAAATATTATTCATTTTTAATTGTTGTACAATCAAGGACATTGTCTTGAAGATAAAATTTTGGTAAAGCTAAAATTTAGTTTACTTTGAAATTTAAGGTAAAACTAATTTCGTCAGGTATTAATTGTAAGAAACAAATAATAGTATTGCGAATCAAAATGTTAATATCATGGTAAAATCAAATGAAATTTTTTGAATTATGCATAAAACTCTCAGTTAATAAGTTCATTCAGTACACCTTCCTAATTGGAAAATGTTTTACTATCTAAAAAATGCTGTAAAGATCTAAATAAATGAAAATCGGTTGTGGCTAAATTAGGAGAGTACGGCGAATATACGAAAGATTCCCAGTCAAATTCTCTGATTTTTTGCTGCGTGATTTTTACGGTGTGTGGTATTGCATTACCGTGCGGCAATATGACAACAGAAGCAAGATTTTTTTTTTGCAATTGTACTGCTTAAGCGTGTTAGTTGTTCTCAATAAACGCTGGCATTAACAGTATTTCTGGGTGTTAAAGGTTCAAAATGAATAATTTTCTACAAATTCGACCATAAATACAACACATTATTCGCATGAATATTCAGTTTTTAAGCTGCCATTGGTGTATCGTTTGGATATAATCATTATGATTTCCGCTTTGGATTATTATATGTAACCTATCTTTCGTTCCCTATAATTAAACGATCAAGCAAGATCTCTGCTTTGTGTCTAAGGAATAACAAATTGCATATAGTAACTCTTTTTGCTTGATTGTCTGCACAAGGACATGCGGAAGGGATTTAGAATGCAGCTGGAAAGAAGAAGTCACTGCGGATATCTGAGGTCAGATTTCTTGTCAGAGTAACCGAGTCTGTATGGTTCTTCCCAGATAAGTGAAGGTTGGAATGAGTCAGAGTGGATGTTGTAAATCACTGAACGGATGAGGATGTGTGCCTGCAAAACGGTTTGGGAAAACGTGGAGTGTGAATGAAGAGCTTTGGGGACAGAGTGGATGTTTTCGGGTGACCTGGGTTTGTTGCCTAGAAATTTTGCGTGGCTAAGGGTAACGAGTAAGTAAGTGACTTAGTGTAAAAAGGGATGGAAGAAAAGGGAAAGACAACGAGGATGGGGACAGGGAAAACTTGAGGGAGTTGGCGAGTAACCCTGAGCGAGTGAGCGAGCGGCGTGTTTTCTTTTTAGCGAGTCAGCGAGTTATATTGAAGTAAAGTGTACTTCAGATTTTTGTTATTGTTACCCAGTGAGTGTATCTTTTCTTTTTTTATTCCCTACCACGGCAACACGTGGGATTTTTAATAAAGAAATCCTGCCATATGCATATAATTACTATAAAAATTTGTAATATATGTACATCCTTAAGTAGTTAATATAAATTAATACTACTTACCTTTTACCCTTTACCTCCACTGTGGTAACCTTGTCCTAATGTTTTGATCAGGAACTGTAGAATGACGATGTCGTCGAGGTGATTCTGAGAGTGTGGCTCAAGGGAGAAAGTCTCACTGGTTTTGTAGCACTGGTTTTTTATTTAGTTGAACTGAATATAATATTGGAGTACAGATGCCGAAGTGTCGCTCGTCTACGGAAAATTGCCTCTTTTCTTCCGTTCTTCCTCCGTATTTAAAGGATTTTGTAAAGGAGTGGGTGAAAGGAAATATGAGAGAACTGAGCGCTGCAGCGATTTGGTGAGGATGCAGTTTTGTAATGTTGGAATTTCATCGCGGCAGTCCCTGAATTTTGGAAAAGGTGAATTTTATCACCGGCTGCATAAATTTGGTATTTAAAAGAAAAACTGGACAGCTAAAAGGAAAAAGGGATTTGCAGGATACATAATTTAGGTGCATAGACAGGAGGTTGTTTTAGGTTCAGAGAAAAGACGAAAGATTAGAATGCAACCTCGGAAAGGACCTCCACTTAGTGATCTCTGAATGAGATAAAAAGAGTGTGTGGTGATGCCTATCACAACAACGACAAGCAAAAGTTTCGATTTTTTCATCCGACTGGTTTATTTAAAAGCTTGGGGTATTTTATACATAGGTTGGGCAGAGCAGTAGGGATTTTGTATCTTATCGGCAGAATATGACACTGACGTTGTCCTGCTGAAACATAATGCCCCTCTGTTAGTTAACTCAAACTGTTTGTTGAGCTTCGCAGTTCGTTACGACGATGTTCTGGCTCAGTTTCAGATTAGTGATGCTGAGCCTGAATGAAATATGATAAATAATGAGATTTTCGTTGTTGTTGTAACTGGATCGATGTCGATATGTTAAGTTGTGGAATTCTTGATGAGAAATTCCGTCGATATGTGTTGTTGTGGAACTCTTGTTTAGAAATTCGCTGATATGTGTTAAGATCTACCCTTAAATAGGTGGCTGGAAGGGTAGCGTCGGGGGATGAGACACGCGGATTGGTTGTTTCCTGGAGTTCTACGTTTTGGACAGGGAGGAGGCCGTTTTTCCTGGTTGGTGACAGTTGGAAAGTTGACCGCCTCCAAGTCCATCGGTCACCTGCAGGTAACGAGAGTACCTTCGCGTGACGTCATGGACATTCCGCGTGCCTCGACCGTAGCAGGTAAAAACCTGTATGAAGCGCCTTAACCCTAATAAACATGCAAAGAGTAAATATCTGAAATGTAAAAATGCTAATCCTCGAACAGCTGAGGATGGTTGTTGAAGGTAATGGTCGATGGCTTCATAAAGTTATTTGAGCTACGATCCCTTGCAAGATTTAGAGGAACGTTGACGTAACGGTGTTTCAGTTTGGGACACCGAGCGTCAACACTGTTTGTGGTTGATTGTTTGCTTTGGTTCATTTAATTATGAACAGTATAAAAAACAATTCTCCTTCAATCCCACTAAATGCATACCAAATCCTTCTTCGAGTGTAAATTGGCTTTCGCACTGGTTGTAGGGGCATCACTGCGCTTGGTCCATGATCTTTTACGCTTAACGTTGTTATAGACAATCCATTTTTTATTGTCTGTAACTATGCGTTTAAAAAATGGATCGATTTCGTTGCGCTTCAATAGAGAATCGCAAACAAAAATTCGATCTATTACAATTTCTTCCGTTATCTCAGGCGGCACTTATATGTCGTTCTTACTAACCATTTCACGTTTGCATTGTTGACTGGTTGATTCTAAGAATTTATTTGACCTCTCAAGTTATTCTACGCAGGTCGTTTTCAATTAGCGCCAATATTTCATCGTTATCAGCCTTAATCGTCAAGAACGTGGTGCATCACTAACATTAAAATTGTTTTCACGAAACTGTCTGAACCACTTACAGCACATGATACACGGAAAGAAAAAATCATAATCATTTATCTTTTACCATTTTTACTGTTTAACAAACTTTAAATAACCCAACCAAACCACACAATTTTCTTACAAATACCATCTGCAGTTCCTTTTGTCAAACGCCATCACAACTTTACATGCGTGAAATTGATCTTATTTCGATTTCACAACTATTATACAATATATATTTGAATATTCAGTGTAAAGTATTGTTTATTTTAGCAAGATTTATTTAACTATTTGAAAATAAAAGAATATGTAATACAATCTAATCTTTTCTTGCAATATACGTTGGTCTTTCTTCCAACATTCATTTGCTATAGTCTCTCAACTATATGGATTTTCCTTTGCTTCTTATTTTCCGTGCTTGCTTTTCTCTTTTCTTCTCTGTCAATACTTCTATCAGCTTTTCATTTTTTATTCCTGTTTCTCATCTGCTTAGTCCTATTACCTCATAAAATGTATCTAAATGCTTCCCTAATTTGTTTCTTTCCATTCTTCCTTACCAGCCGCTTTTCTGCGTGCCTTTAAGATCAGATGCTCTTAATCCGGCTCCTTCATAGACCACCATTCTTTTTTTAATTTTAATTTTCTTTACGGAAAAAGTTCAACATAAGCATAATTTAAATTACGACATTTTTAAAATCGCGAAAGTGATGATATCGATGAATCTTAAAATGGATAAAAGCTCTACTAAACTGGGTTTTATAATAGTGTGACTGCGTGTAGATCTTGAGTGGCTGAAAGAATGCGAGGAAGAGTGTCTGGTACGGAGCGACTGGACCGTGAGGAAAGCGTGTACGTGACGGCATGAATTTTGGCTGTGAACGAAAGGTGCGAGTGAGAAGGGTGCAAGTGGAAAAAAGACAGAGCGAATGGGGATGCGTATGAAAAGCGAGTAGAAATGCGTGCCCGGCTCAGTTGAGCGTGATATTTTGAGCGAGACATAGAGTGGGACGTTTTGCATTAGCGAGTAACAGTTAGCGAGTCAGCGAGTTATAACAGAATAAAGTATTTGTTATTGTTATCTAGCGAGTCTAATTCTTTCTTTTTATTCCTCATCACGGCAACACGTGGGACTGTAATAAAATTAATCCTACAATATGAAAAGGTGTAGTACTATATAAAAATATAAAAATTTATAAAACTATATAAAACTGTATTACCCTACATGAAAAGGTGTAATACTATATACAACTATATAAAACTGTATAAACAGTATAAAACTGTATAAAAGTATATAGTAAAACTATATAAAAGCTTAGACGAAGCAGTTTCTCATCTTAAATAAATATAACTAGACCAAAATAGATTTTCATGTACAGGAAGTAGGTTACACTCCATCCAATGTGTCTTATATTCAACGATTGTATACGTCTTAATGGCCGTAAGAGGACGCTACTGGGTGATGTGTCTTATATTGTACGTTTGTATACCTCTTAATGGACGTACGTGGACCCCACTGGGTGACATTTTAACTCAATCTGACACAAGAAAGGTATACAAAGCACTTTCTCGTATTAACTAAGTCTACCTAGGGCAAAATGCAGTTTTACATATAGCAAGTACGGTCCGCTCCATTCGATGGGTAAAATGTCGTACGCTTGTATACCTCTTGGTGTCCTTACGCGTACGTTACTGGGTGACGATTTCTCTCAAACTGACACAGCAAACAGTATACAAAGTAGCTTCCCATATCAAGTCAGTCAACCTAGATCAAAATACAGTTTTACATGTAGGAAGAAGGATACACTCGATTCAACGTGTCTTATATTGTTCATTTGTTTAGCCCTTAATGGACGTACGTGGGCGCTACACTAGATACCGTATACAAAGCTGTTTGTCATAGTAAATAGCTCTATCAAGGGCAAAATACAGTATTAAATATAGGTAGAATGGTACACTTCATTGGATGTGTCCTATATTGTACGTTTGTATACATCGTAATCAGCGTATGTGGACGACGCTGTGTGACGTTTTTACACAAACCGACACTGGAAATGGTATATAAAGCAGTTTATCATATTAAATAAGTGTAACTAGAGCTAAATAAAGTTTTACCTATAGGAAGATGGATACATCCCATTCGACGTGTCTTATATTGTACGCCCATATACCTCTTAACGGCCGTTCGTTGGCGCTACTAGGTGACATTTTCCCTCAAACAGACACTGGAATCTGTACACAAAGTAGTTTCTCATATTAAATATGTCCACGTGGAACAAAATACAGTTTTACGTATAGGCAGATGGATACAATCCATACGATGTGTCGTACATTATACATTTGTATACTTCTCAATGGCCGTACGTGGACGCTACTGGGTGACTTTCTCTCTGAAACTGACACCGGAAACGGTGTACAAAGCAGCTTCGCATATTAAAGAAGTCCACCCAGTGCAAAATACAGTTGTACGTATAGGAAGAAGGATACACTCCATTCGATGTGTCTTACATTCCACATTTGTATACCTCTTAATGGGCGCACTTCGACTCTACTAGGTGTCGCTTTCACACCAGCAGCTACTGGAAATATCACAATGTGATAAATGCTCGTGTGAAGTGTATGAATGAGAATGTGAACGATATGACGGTTGGGAAGAGGTGGACCAGCAAGGGTGTTGAGTGGGAAGGATATATGAGTGAGTTGAAACAGTATACTGCGGTGAATGGAATGAATGTGAAAGAAAGTATTTGAGAGGAAGAAAAATATTTAACGATAAATCCCAAGGATTGTAAATATTTTTGAATTTCTGAGATTAGCTTTATAGACCTCTTCTTAGGAATGGATGCGACGAACTTATGACTCTAATTTCAAATGTAATGAGGATTGTCGTTGCTCGATGCAGTAGTAGTAGTAGTAGTAGTAGTAGTAGTAGTAGTAGTAGTAGTAGTAGTAATAGTAGTGGTATTCGTATTATAATGTATCAACAGATACTGTAAATAAGGTTTTACAACACATCGGATTATAAAATTCTTCGTCGAACATGTAGTCGTATCGTCATTTCTTCCCCCCGAAAATCGATTGGATATCCAGACTGTAAATGACTCTCGCCGGCGTTTCCAAGATTTTATATCCTGGCGGAACCTTGGGTGAGAATTCGTGAATCGAATGAACTCGTTTAATGTCATCATAGACGTTGTTGGCGTCATTGCATTCTACCCAAATAATGTTCATGTTAATAATATTCACAGGTATATCCGACACGCACCATGTGTTCAGTGATAACACGCGATTCGCAAAAAATCCCAAAATGGAACCAACATTATCGGGTTTTGTAAAGTTTATTCTGAAAACGCATCTAAGTTCGCTTTTCATATTGCTGTTATTTGCTCTTAAAATTATGGGATATTCATCGTTATGGAGAAAGTTAATCGTATCGTTGCGTGGATATCGCTTTGAAATTTCACTTTTCAAATTTGTCTCGATCGCTTCCAGTTCTTACGTACCGTTTGGAATGGTTTTCTCCTCGTCCTTGCCGCCGAAATAGAACTTGTTGTCTTACACATTCTAACTGATGTTCGGTATCGCGTAATAGCTCATTCGCTATTGCTCAAATCTATAAATAGGACTACATGGTCGACAATACAGCTCCCCTGCTCGTTAATCTGAACGTGCTTGATATTATTCTCTGTTTTCCTTATTTTCTTCGCAAGATACATGCAATACGGTAGTTTTATGTAAGAATTATATGAGAATTCGGTATTCGGTCCGAAATAACGAATCAGTTCGACCGGCAGACGAAGGTTTCCGAAACTTGCGAAATATTTTACACGCGATCCATTTTTACATACGGTACCCAATGTGTTCCCCGACCACAATTACTATCCAGATTAACTATAGCAAGTTCATTCGTCCATGGTTTCTTCGGCAATTCAAGTCGCATGAAAACACGGCGAAAATGCGGTAACTTCTTACACATAGCTTCTAATTCGATGTTCGTCATTGATTAATTTTTTTCGTTATCGAAGTTTGTTTTTTTCTTCTTTTTCAAACATTTTCCACTTTTATACGGAGATAGATACGACTTGTGACTCTCCATAAAACGGTTGCGTCGTTGCAATTCTTTCAATTCCTTCCTTGCCGACTTCGCATCGTTTATCGTTTCAATCACATATGAGACACCGCCCGACAACGTTCCTATGGTTGACAAAACAGGCAAGAGGAACGGTGGAAAACCGCCGCGTTTAGCGATCGGTAGGATCCTTGTACTATTTTTCTTCTTTTCATGTTGTTGTTGCTTCTTTCTCGGTCCCATACTTAATTTCGTTTCGGCTTTCATGATTGCCCATACAGCACCTGCTGATAATTTCTCGCCAATTGAAGTGTCCTTAGACGTTATGCTTTGGAGTGCCCGATCAGCTAAAATCTTATCTGCTTTATGACCTTCTTCGATATCAGTGTGTTTCCAATACTCGGTATCGTACTCTCAACAAACCTCGTCCAAAGTATTAATTCTCTGGTCGCAAAACAACAAAACTGGAAATCTCGATCCAGACTGATATCGGAAACACGGTTGTTTTCTCCACAATTTACGGTGAGAAGATAAAAAGAAAATGCGATTCGTGGAACAGTTATTAAACATTTCCATTCCAACGTCCCGAAGCTTCAATAATTATAAGATGATCAGGAAACACGGTTCGTTGTTACCAAACAGCGTACGTTGTATGATAAAAGGACCATCTGCATGTCCGAAGACGAATGTCATGGTCAGCATATTGGAGAGTGCAAACGGCTTACGATTTGAAAACGTTTGCGTGAACTCAAAGTCATTGTATCAACCTGAATATCAATACTTGAGCAAATTGTTCGCATCCCTGGGAGAGGATGTGGGATATTTCGCCTTCTCGGATAACACGGACGTGATCTCGACCGTAGAGACTCGACCCAATTCGATATTCATATTCGACGATGTAGCCTCTCACAAAAAGGATGTTATGAAGAATACTTTGCGATGGGCAGGCATTCACATTTTGGGATTGCTTTTCACAGATTGCTTCTACCTTTTGCAGTCGTACGCGAGAATACCGAAACATATGATTCGCGATAACGTTAATCTGTTGATTCTTTTCAAACAGGATGCTATAAATCTCCGATATGTACGACGATCATGTAAACACCGATATGACGTTTGAAACATTTAATGTGTTGTGCTCCAAATGTTGGCAACAAAAACATGGATTCCTCGTAGTTGATAAAGACAGCCCCATAAGTTACGTCGTTTCAGGCGTGGATTTAACGAGTTCGTCTTGTTGTAACCTGTACAGTTGCTTGCCGAGAGCGGTGGGAAACGCATATTTAGTTTTTTTTACTGTTCATCTGTCTATTTGGCTGCCATACATAAGAAGTATTTGATATTAAAACTAGGAGAAATTGGTACCGAGGCAGGCTTGCAGTCGAATTTACGACCAATCGTGGAACCGCTGAAACAACTGGTTCAAAATACAGAAGTAATGTTTACCAATGAAAGATCGAATATCAACGAATCGCTACCTGACCCATCGACACCGTCACTGATATGTCTGTTCACAAGTCGTTTTGCAAAATATTTATAAGAGCATGATGCGTTTTTTAAATGCCGGTTCAATATCTTCCCCAACGAATGATGATGCTCTTACACCTTGATTTGTATCGTATAGACTGCCACCGGTATGCGAGACGTATTTGTTCAAATGTACGTTTAAAATTTTCATACGACACATGAGCGATATTAAATGAACTTTCGTATCCAGGTGCAAGTTCCTTCTCATTCCTTCTCATTCAAACATTCGATGTAACGCTTGTGCCAATTGCGATATTCGTTTACGGTTCGTATCATCGTTGCCATACGTTTAAAAAGGTATAGTATTTGTTGTATAATTTTTACACTCATCCTGAAAAACGCGCAACCGACTATTCAAATAAAAAGTTATCGTCCATATACTGATCGACAAGGTTCGTCACCTTCGAGAATGTTCAATACCGTCACGGGTGAACACAACATAAGATATGGAATCACCAATTGATATGATATTGTGGGATGCGACGCGTAAGGCCGGATACCACAAGTATACTCGGACCGTTACGACCAGGCCACTTGAACTCAGATGGTTCGCAGGCAGCTCGCAGAATCATGCCCCGTGTTGATGGGATTAGTATTTAAGACGAATGTTCAGTCTTATACGGAACATCGTAATTAGAGATTCTCGAAGTTTGGTTTATGTCATGAACGGGACAGACAGTTTATTTTAGTGTTTATCCTTCGTCAATATTTTAGAGTTTTATTTTCTACAACCGGCATTTATCCTTCGCGATAGTAAGGTTTATTTTAGTCATTTGGAATTTTATACAATGGCTTTAGAATTTCATTTCGTTCATCTTAATAACCGAACAGGTCATAAACTCGGGTTTTTCGTAGGGTCGATCAAAAGATGTGCATAACGGCCTTTCTACGCTCTCTTACAACGATTATAAGGACTTTTTAAGAGAGCGTAGTTTCGCGAGTTGGGAGGAGCAGGACAGAGGGGATTAGCGTGGAACAGAGCAGTTTGAAGATGACATCGAAGGATCAAAAATCGATGTCGCTATACACGCTTAGCCGCCACAAACCAGACATCCCTGTGGTAACTTTTCTAACACCGCTTGCTGAAAACTCTTCAAGCCAAAAGAATCGATAGGCCATACTTTCGCAGTCACTATGCGTGCTGAACATCGAGATCAAGCTAGCTGTTGCCCTTTTGCTTTATGCGAGGTTTCTGTCTTCGCTCAGCTTGCCATAGTACACCTACGTTATTCTTTGACAGATTTATCGTCCCAGTCAAACTCTCCGTCTTGTAATGTTCTCGAATAAGATCACGCAGGAGTATTGTCGGCGACCAGCCGCCTGGTTTCACACCACTCTTACACTATTGGCTCTAGAATACCCTGACAACCGGGTTATAAGACCTCTGTGCACGCGCTCCGCCCAACTGAATCAGTAACGTAACGATGAAAGTAGTGGCATTTCACCGGTGATGTAACCATCTCTCAGTTCTATTCTACGCATCTCATGTTTCCTTACAATACCAGTAAAGCAGCTGCAGATAGATTAAGAGTGGACTAAGAATGGATGAAACTGGAAAAGTTTGCGAGAGATAGAATGAGTGTATTGAAGTGGTATTTAAGGGATCTTATATACAAATTCACGCGGATTTGATTGTACGCCGCCGCAAATATATTTCATGGCCGCCACACCAGACTAGAGTCAAATTTAACAGAATCTTCTTCCTCCTCTAATTTTTCCAAGCCCGTTCCCTTGGTAGTAGTTTCGCAAGAAAGTAGATAAAGAGAAAGGAAAAGGATGTCTGAGTTTTGCATCCAGTATATATCCAGAGGTCTTCACCAGACGGCCCCATACGTGAGTGATTGAAATGAGGTGCAATCAACCGAGGCCGAAGCTTTACCAGAATTGCCACTTCTGGGTGACGAGTTCCGTGGAGGTAGACTGTCCATAGCGCCAGGCTCGCTTTCCAAAGTTCCCCCCTACCCTTCCCCAAAGACAGCACTAGGTACCAGGCGCCGGTTCCCAAGATACCAGACCTTCGCGACCTACTGGTTGAGTCACTAAGGCAGGGGTTTTACACGATATCTTCCATATCCACGTAATTCGTTCCTACGAGGGACCTTCTAGGTTACAGTGAGCATAAGGTGAATTTAAATACTAATATTCGTGGTAAATGTATTAAAATCTAGTAGCGCATTGTACACAGTATAACTTTTACCGGACACATGTGCATCCACAGCACTCAAAGGGTTAAAGACGTGGTATCTAATCGTTTCGCCTCGACGTGATTGGCCGAACCATTGATCCGGAACGGTGATTGGTGGTTCAAGCATGCACAGATGTATATATACTCCCAGTTTTTCCATAACGTCTCATTCGAGTTCTTCTTTTGAAACAGACAATATGGAGTACTTCAGATCTTTCCTCCGTGTGATCGGACTGTTGCAACCAATGAAAGTGGACTTCATTTCTGAACTTCCACCAGAGGTTTCAAGGTTGATTCTGGAGAAGTTGGATGCCAAGTCGCTGCTCTGTGCTGCTCAAGTGTCACAAAGATGGTTGGATGTCTGTGGTTCCGATCGAACCTTAAGACGGACTGCGAGACACCATAAACAATACGTGGATAATAGAGTAAAGGAATGCTTTTCAGGAACTGCTTTTTCCGGCTCTAGGACAGCAAGAAGGAATAAATTCTTTCATATTCCTCAGGTGCAAAAAATTGTACCTCGCGTTAGAATCGATGCTAATGTAGTGTTTCAAAGATTTCCCCAAAAACGTCCATCCCTTACTGAGGGTAAGGTACATTTACCTAGTAATAGGCGTAGTATATGTATTAGAATGTAATATGTTAATAAATTTTATTGCAACAAGCTCAATACAGCAAGCCGTTTATTCATTCATATTTTTTATAGGTAACAATGTAATAATAATTCCCGTATACATCATTTTACAGCATGTAAGTTTTCGTTTCCAGACGATGTTGACGAGGAAGATAAACAGTTTGAGATATTTATCAGAATAAGTAATAATAATTTAAATAAGTAAGAATGTTATACCTATATGTACATAGCTATACAGTTATAGTGTCTGCTCCTTAATATCTGATCAGGCGCGTCTTTTTGTTTCAAGGTCTGAACTCCTTTTGCCCCGGTTCTTAACCGACATTATTGCCACCTTTTGGTATTCCTGCTTTAGAACTATACTGACTGCATGTTTGATGGCTTTAAGTTCCGCTGTGAATATGAAAGTAACTTCTGAGAGTTTAATTTTTATTGTAAATTCTGGTGTAATTATTGCATATCCCGTGCTCATTAAATTCCTGAAATCACCAGATTATATGTGAGGTCAGTTAATGAGGTCTGTGTTTCATATTTTGTGTCAGATTTTGGATAAATTGAGAGAACCATAATGGTAGTATGTGTTACAGAAGTTAATATTTTATTTCTGTTCTGTGTTGGACGTTATGGTGTAGAAGGGTTTTCGGTGAATATTGTGTTGTTTATATGTTCTTTAGAAACGTTTGGAGAAAGTGTTTAGGTAGGCACGTTTGGTAGAAGGTGTGCAGATTTTTAAAGCTTGAGTACTACAGAGGATTTTTTTTCTTATTGCGAGTGGTATTTCATTGGCTTAATAATACTCAAGAGTACTTAGAACAGAACTGGTTTTAAATACGCCTTTGATTGTTCGAATTGCTGCATAGTGAATACGATCTAAAAATTTGTGAGTCGAACGGCATGCAAAATCATGTATGACTGCCCCATAATTTAGTTTGGATTCAATAGGTACTAGATATGTGTTTCTAAGTACGGTTTGGTCCACTTCACAGATATTTGCTACTGTATCTCTTAGGATACTTAGCCTGGTGGAGCAGACCTTTTTTAGTTTTATTATATGTTATGATGGCAATTTTCTGCATTCCGCCAAAAGACCTAAGAACATGTTCATCTTCTGCTATATTTTTCACTATTTTTATGTACAATCCGGAACAAAATTATGTGGACTGAAGATGATATTATTTGTTAATGAATTTTAAGCACATTGAAATTTATGTTATATGTGTAAATTTTATTTATTACTTTCACAATACAGAAGTTATTTATTGAAAAATTGAAATTCATATTTACATTTTTGTCTGAAAGAACGATATTGAGCGTGAAATTTATCTACTTGTAGAGGGACAAAAATAAGTGGACACTCGATTGTGGCCTCCTTGCCAGGCGAAAAATGTGAACAAATGCAATCCACTCCTAACACTTGCAAAGGCTAATTTCACACAATCTTCTTAGTGTTGATTCTGCCTGTATAAAGTTAACAGCATTTGTTAAATAGTCACATAATTTCGAAAAGTGGAGAAATTGCAAATTGTATTCGCGGATTACCTGTTTCGGACTGTTGTAATAACATGAGCTATCGTACTGTTGCCAAGAGAAGTACCACATATCTAAACGCGTAGTAAAGATTTATAAAAAATATTTAATTCATATTACTGTCGAAAATTTAAGAGATCTAATGCAGATATGTATATTGGAAAAATCGGTATGAAGAAACAATCTGCGTTTGCTGAAGAATACGTAAATATGCCGTTGTTGTTTTGGAATTATTTCATATGAAGCAACGAGAGTATGAATAAAACGAAATGAAACATACAAACAGCGGTTTATTACACCAGCTGCAAAAGTTTGCGGGAGAACATTGATGGCTTAAGGGTGTTTTTAATAATACGGGATTGAGACGTCAGTTTAAATCGATGATATAATAAATGTAGACAAATACATTAATATATTAAATGAATATTAGGAGCAAACTATTTTAAAAATGGGGGTCAGGGAGCGATTTGTTTATCAATAATATAACGATTCTAAACATATTGCGTAAGATATCAAGCAATTTTTGAAGGATTCAAATTTACTCCAATGGCTAGCACAAAATCCCAACTTGAACCCTATCCCTCCATTAGGGGGTTTCTTAGATGCAAGAGTTTCACTGGATAAATGGAATAATAAAATTCGAAAACATCAATCAAATGTATGTAACCGTTCGTTCAAGGTGTTTTATTCGCGAGTTTTATATGAGCTTCGATTTCACGCTTTACGCGTTACAAATATATTTTTTCTTTGTCGAGTTCGAGGGACGAGGTGAAGGTAGGTTGCCGGCTTAGGACGGTTTCCAGGTTCGTTGAACGGCGATTGACAAGGGGGGGGGGGAGTGAAACAATGGAAATCTCACCAATGACTTACGAACAAATAGGAAGAGGGGACTATAAACAGGGAAAATGTTCGGACGTCTCGATAGACGCGCTACCGCGTTGGTCGCGGTTCGGCAGCATTCTGATACGTTCGGTGAAGCTCGGGTGCTCTCGATACAGTTTCTTCATGACGGTTGGCGGCGATACGGTAGAGCTTGTGTGCGCTTGACGGAGGAGCTCACGATCGAGCCAGGTCGGGAGAGAGACTTCGCTAGGTTCTCAAAGATACACTGGTGATTCGGTCGAGAAGGATGTTGTATTCTCGCCGACGACTTAAAGGCACGTGAGGAGGTGCTGGTGATATTGTCGACACCCCTGACCGCGGAAAGAGATCACGTACCGATTGGAGATATAAGGAAAAGGAGACCAGCCGTCTTCGCGTAAGCCGCAAGCATGGTATGCTAGCTTGACTCCCCAATGTATCGCGTCACAGCTATATTATAATTACTGCGCACATATTTTAACCGTGAGAGGGGCATGCGGTTCGCGGCCAATTGCAGGCACTAGGTCCAGTTCGGCGATCTGCGATAGCATGGAGCGACGTAGTCATCACAAGCAGACCGAAAATTTAATAAATAGTATTTTACTAACTATAAAATACTAACTTTGTTACTTATTTAATTTATAACAAATTTTGTTACATCAAAAAAGAGTTGACTGTTCTACTTAATATTGTTTACTTATACAAAAATATAAATATTATTTTCAATTTTTTCCTAAATATATGTATATATAGCTTCATATGTTCTTTCCAAATTAGTTTAGTGTTACCTAAGGATTGATTCTATTGTTTACAGGTTTTCCTTTGTATCTAATATTTAAGTTATCCGCGAAAGGGAAAGCGTTGACTGCTAAGGTTACTACATAGTTTTATCTGTTTTATGAAAGAAATGGCCTTGGAGGTAGGGCCGACGTATTGCGGTGTTAACACGTACTTTGGCGTCAACTAATCCGATTCGCTCCAAATATGGGGGTGAAACGGATATTTCTCATTTTGCAATTTCTCGGTTATAAAAGGAAGATTTTTAAGTTTTTAGACATTTTTTTACTGATATTGAAGCCGAATATGTATTAATAACAAATTTATAATAAAAATTGTTGTTTGTAAGTTTTAACTATTAGTTTTTTTGCTATTGAATCTGAACTGAAGCAATTTGGCTCAATCTATGCTACAATAAATTACATTCATTTTATTGATGTGCCGTTCCATCGAAAGTTTGCTGCTTATGAGAAAAATTTCTCTAACCCTAGAGCTTGAAAATTCCATCAGTAGAAAATGGTTTCTACTCTATCTTTCGCTTTGCTAATTCTTCATATTACGGAATTAAAATATAGTGACAATAAATTCGATACAGTTAACCTCTCCGTTCGCTAAGTCCAGCACCAACAATTTGATCTACAATTTGAGCTTTGTGCACAAAGACACGTTCCAAAAGCAAATTTTCAGTCATCGACAGATGCGATAAGAGAGAACAGAAATACGAACGTCAGAAGAATTTTGACGCGGCTTCCGATTATTCCTCGCGGCCAAATTTAGCGAAGGATAAAGAAAACGATGTAAATTTCACGATGAAATCGAAAAGTATTTTTCATTTACAAAAAGCCATTTCCATGAGTACTAGTTTTCTAAAAGTTCATTCAAAAACAAATTTAAAGAAGACGGCATCGAAAAGCACGCCCACCCAAACAAATATTTATTTCCGGTGAGATGCATTATGTCGGTGCTCTTTGAGGGGGACACACGAAATTTCTCTTTCCAATTACTTGAACTTTGACGAAGTTTTCGTGTCCGACCGATTGTAAGGAAAAACTAGATCTTTCGTGAACAGGATGATAACAGGAGATAGAACTATCGGAAATGTTCTTTTCAGTTGTCCTTTTGAGTTGGTTGAAATCTACCCGGGAAACAAAGAGAACGTTGACAATCTTGATAAAATATTTTCCAACTTGAATCATTGAAGAAGTTCGATGAGGAGTTTTCTAACAGTGCCAAGAAATCATGTTTAGATGGGAAAGAGACAGGTTTATCGGAAGAAAGTCCATAGAATAAACTTCCTGAAAATCCAATAGACTCTAAAGATTCTTTGGCGCAATGCCTTTGCGATTGAAAATAACTCTGAAATATTGGAATCACGAAAAACCTGTGCAAATATTGAAACAAAGTTTGCTGCGTCTGCTGAATTTGACAAAATTTCAGTGAAAGAAGTGAATTTAATTGTAATCGATATAATAATAGGGTTATAGAAAAATATGTGATTTATTCATAAAAATCCCTAAACAATTATTCATTAATTATCAAAGAATGGAAAATATTTGGATCAAGTTATAGGGCAGAGGTTTAATTGATTCTGTTCCTTCGACAACAGCCTTATGTCCTCCGACAAGAATTATTTCCAAGCTTTCTTTTATGTTACCTCAAGTTTCCAAAGATGAATCATTATATAACAATAGCATCCACACATTACCATCATATTGACAAGAGGTCATTAGAAATGATGGAAACTATATTATTTTGGAAAATATTAACACTGGAACTACCGAGCCAAGACTTGACGATGAAAAACTCATCAGAGTATGTAGTGACAAAGTGCAGTCAATGATAGGTAAAGTCAATGGAACTACAACTTTGCTTGAAAAATTGTTGAATCGTCCTGTACTAAAATTTCACTGCATTATACACCAAGAGACACTGTGTGAAAGAACTTTAAATATGCAGCATATTATGTTATCGATAATGAAATGTGCGAATAAAATTAGAGCAAGAACTTTAAACAGACAAGAATTCAGAGAATACTGTGAAATGTTAGATTTGAAATATGGTGAACTTCTTTTTCATTGTAAGGTGCACTGGCTTTCTACAGGAAAGGTTCGGTGTAGATTTCGGAAATTGAAAAATGCCGTTTCTAATTTTTTAGAACAAGAAAATGAACTATCTGATGAAAGAACCTTATTATTTAACAACAACTGGCTATTTGATTTGGCATTTTTAGTTGATGTTACTATCCATCTGAATGATCTAAATTCAAAACTGCAAGCTAATAATAAATTGTTTCCTAACTTAGTTAACAACATCAGTTCACTTAAAATGAAATTAGAATTGTTCATTTCTCAGTTAGAAAATGAGAATCTTTGTCTATTTCCACACTTGACAGAGACAAATTACATACAATAATAAGGTATTTATTATATGCAATAACGAAATTTATTTTAATATAATTTCTTACATATCACATAAGATTAATTTTACATTTTGTCATACATTTGTGTACAAGTGTGCTGAATGAATCAAGTCGATTAATACAATCGCTATACAGGGTTGCGAAAGAACTTGGCGTGTGCGTGATTTGCGTGTGTATTAAATTTTGTGGATTTTATATTTAGTTTATTAAAGAAATAAGAAATAGTTTTAAAGATAAAGACAAAATGAAATGAAAATTAAGAGTACAAAAGTTGGGACAAAGCTTTGCTTTTTTATTTATGAATGTTTACCTATTCAGAACCGAAACAGGTGAAAAGAAATATTATATTTCTGCTATTCTGTCGATGATATCCATACTGTACTTGTGGGAAATATCACAGACGAACCCCAATTTTGTAGGATATATTTGGACTAATATCTAAACGCTCGCTCGCTAATCACACGCCAAACTCTCGCCCAAAAGTTCTCTGCTGGAAGTATCGCACAAAAGTCTCTCCCGAAACACACACCCACCCGCTCTCTCGCTAATTGCACGCAATAGTCTCTCGTCCACGCATTCCCACTTGCTGTTAAAGCACACCCCCATTCGTTCTGTCTTTCTTCCACTTGCACCCTTCTCACTCGCACATTTCGTTCATAGCCATAATTCATGCAGTCACGTACACGCTTTCCTCACAGTCCAGTCGCTCCGTTCCAGACACTCTTCCTCGCATTCTTTCAGCCACTCAAGATCTTCTAAACGCAATCACACTATTATAAAACCCCGTTTAGTAGAGCTTTTATCCATTTTGAGATTCATCGATATCATCACTTCCACGATTTTAAAAATGTCGTAATTTAAATGATGCTTACGTTGAACTTTTTCCGTAAAGAAAATTAAAATTAAAAAAAGAATGGTGGTCTATGAAGGAGCCGGATTAAGAGCATCTGATCTTAAAGGCACGCAGAAAAGCGGCTGGTAAGGAAGAATGGAAAGAAACAAATTAGGGAAGCATTTAGATACATTTTATGAGGTAATAGGACTAAGCAGATGAGAAACAGGAATAAAAAATGAAAAGCTGATAGAAGTATTGACAGAGAAGAAAAGAGAAAAGCAAGCACGGAAAATAAGAAGCAAAGGAAAATCCATATAGTTGAGAAACTATAGCAAATGAATGTTGGAAGAAAATCCACCGTATATTGCAAGAAAAGATTAGATTATATTATATATTATTTTATTTTCAGATAGTTAAATAAATCTTGTTAAAATAAACAATACTTTACACTAAATATTCAAATATACATTGTATAATAGTTGAGAAATCGAAATAAGATCAATTTCACGCATGTAAAGTTGTGATGGCGTTTGACAAAAGGAACTCCAGACAGTATTTGTAAGAAAATTGTGTGGTTTAGTTGGGTTATTTAAAGTTTGTTAAACAGTAAAAATGGTAAAGGATAAAGTTTTATGATTTTTTATTTCCGTGAAAACAATTTTAATCTTAATGATGCACCACGTTCTGGACGATTAAGGCTGATAACGATGAAATATTGGCGCTAATTGAATGTGATATGCATAGAATAACTTGAGAGATCAAATAAATTTTTAGAATCAACCAGTCAACAATGTAAACGTTAATGTTAATAAGAACGACGTATAAGTGCCGCGAGAGGTAACGGAAGAAAATGTAACAGATCGAATGTTTGTTTGCGATTCTCTATTGAAGCGCAACGAAATCGATCCAGTTTTTAAACGCATAGTTACAGACGATAAAAAGTGGATTGTCTATAACAACGTTAAGCGTAAAAGATCATCGACCAAGCGCGGTGATGCCCCTACAACCAGTGCGAAAGCCAATTTATACCCGAAGAAGGTTTTGTTATGCACTTAGTGGGATTGAAGGAGAATTGTTTATTATACTGTTCATAATTAAATGAACCAAAGCAGACAATCAACCACAAGCGGTTTGAGTTAGCCAACAGAAGGGACATTATGTTTCAGCAGGACAACGTCAGTGTCATATTCTGCCGATAAGATACAAAATCCCTACTGCTCTGCCCAACCTATGTATAAAATACCCCAAGCTTTTAAATAAACCAGTCGGATGAAAAAATCGAAACTTTTGCTTGTCGTTGTTGTGATAGGCATCACCACACACTCTTTTTATCTCATTCAGAGATCACTAAGTGGAGGTCCTTTCCGAGGTTGCATTCTAATCTTTCGTCTTTTCTCTGAACCTAAAACAACCTCCTGTCTATGCACCTAAATTATGTATCCTGCAAATCCCTTTTTCCTTTTAGCTGTCCAGTTTTTCTTTTAAATACCAAATTTATGCAGCCGGTGATAAAATTCACCTTTTCCAAAATTCAGGGACTGCCGCGATGAAATTCCAACATTACAAAACTGCATCCTCACCAAATCGCTGCAGCGCTCAGTTCTCTCATATTTCCTTTCACCCACTCCTTTACAAAATCCTTTAAATACGGAGGAAGAACGGAAGAAAAGAGGCAATTTTCCGTAGACGAGCGACACTTCGGCATCTGTACTCCAATATTATATTCAGTTCAACTAAATAAAAAACCAGTGCTACAAAACCAGTGAGACTTTCTCCCTTGAGCCACACTCTCAGAATCACCTCGACGACATCGTCATTCTACAGTTCCTGATCAAAACATTAGGACAAGGTTACCACAGTGGAGGTAAAGGGTAAAAGGTAAGTAGTATTAATTTATATTAACTACTTAAGGATGTACATATATTACAAATTTTTATAGTAATTATATGCATATGGCAGGATTTCTTTATTAAAAATCCCACGTGTTGCCGTGGTAGGGAATAAAAAAAGAAAAGATACACTCACTGGGTAACAATAACAAAAATCTGAAGTACACTTTACTTCAATATAACTCGCTGACTCGCTAAAAAGAAAACACGCCGCTCGCTCACTCGCTCAGGGTTACTCGCCAACTCCCTCAAGTTTTCCCTGTCCCCATCCTCGTTGTCTTTCCCTTTTCTTCCATCCCTTTTTACACTAAGTCACTTACTTACTCGTTACCCTTAGCCACGCAAAATTTCTAGGCAACAAACCCAGGTCACCCGAAAACATCCACTCTGTCCCCAAAGCTCTTCATTCACACTCCACGTTTTCCCAAACCGTTTTGCAGGCACACATCCTCATCCGTTCAGTGATTTACAACATCCACTCTGACTCATTCCAACCTTCACTTATCTGGGAAGAACCATACAGACTCGGTTACTCTGACAAGAAATCTGACCTCAGATATCCGCAGTGACTTCTTCTTTCCAGCTGCATTCTAAATCCCTTCCGCATGTCCTTGTGCAGACAATCAAGCAAAAAGAGTTACTATATGCAATTTGTTATTCCTTAGACACAAAGCAGAGATCTTGCTTGATCGTTTAATTATAGGGAACGAAAGATAGGTTACATATAATAATCCAAAGCGGAAATCATAATGATTATATCCAAACGATACACCAATGGCAGCTTAAAAACTGAATATTCATGCGAATAATGTGTTGTATTTATGGTCGAATTTGTAGAAAATTATTCATTTTGAACCTTTAACACCCAGAAATACTGTTAATGCCAGCGTTTATTGAGAACAACTAACACGCTTAAGCAGTACAATTGCAAAAAAAAAATCTTGCTTCTGTTGTCATATTGCCGCACGGTAATGCAATACCACACACCGTAAAAATCACGCAGCAAAAAATCAGAGAATTTGACTGGGAATCTTTCGTATATTCGCCGTACTCTCCTAATTTAGCCACAACCGATTTTCATTTATTTAGATCTTTACAGCATTTTTTAGATAGTAAAACATTTTCCAATTAGGAAGGTGTACTGAATGAACTTATTAACTGAGAGTTTTATGCATAATTCAAAAAATTTCATTTGATTTTACCATGATATTAACATTTTGATTCGCAATACTATTATTTGTTTCTTACAATTAATACCTGACGAAATTAGTTTTACCTTAAATTTCAAAGTAAACTAAATTTTAGCTTTACCAAAATTTTATCTTCAAGACAATGTCCTTGATTGTACAACAATTAAAAATGAATAATATTTTGGATTTTAGAACTCTGAAGTGTTGTCACAAACAGCAAACAAATTTTTTAAAATATGAAATTTCAAAAAATGTGTTTTGACAAATCACATAATAAATATCTCATATATGTATAATGATTATCGTGTTGTTTATTGATTAAATAATTCATATTGTATGATGTGTCTACTTTTAGCCAAGATTGTAATGTACACTTTTAGTATACACTAAAGAAATACATATTTATTCTACCATAATATAAAATTAATATTAAACTAACACATTATTGTGTACATATTATTAAATCATTTTATTTTTAAATTCAGCTAAACGACCGAATCAAAACTTTAAGTTGCACACCAGGATTAAAAAGTACCTATAAAAGTCCATAATACTTCAAAGTCATACAAAATTATCAATAACACTAAATTGTTACTTGCTTCATTAATATCAAAAAATAGTAGGGATGATTAAGAAGAGTTCATTAATTTCTTGTTATGTCAATAACTATTGTCAATTCTAACAACATTTACTTAAGATATTTGGTAATATTGTAATGTCTGAATAAAATTATCAATTTTCATAGAATTGTCATATGTTGTAGAAACGTAGAAAGATGTTAACACGTTATCATGTTATCATGTATGCACATATTATCATCGTTCAGGCTTAATTTCTAAAATATTTATAAAAATAGTTTCATTATTCCACGATATACCTATATGTAGGTTATAATAATATGTAGAATATGGTTGTAGTAGCTTAAATTAGGTTTGGGTTAACTTCGTGTGAAGACAACGCAGTCCTACGTCTCAACAATATTTTTGCAAATATCTCGCAAACTAAGGCTTAGAGGTAATAACATGTGTTGAAAATAGTTGTTCGGAATGATGATCTCGACAACATATTTCAATGTCATTCGCATACAAATAATATCTATTTATAAGAAAAGACATCATAAGTAACAATATTGGTCTTAATCCTGATATTTTAATTCCTTTTTAAAGAGTAAGAGAAGGTATTTAAAATAATTTTAGGAAATTCTTTCACTTTTTTCAAGAAATATACTGTAGTTACTGAATTCAATGATTGGAGTTAAATCATATATATTCTTATCATCGAGGCATCGCAACCTAGGTGGTGAAATATTTATTCAGTTCAAATACACAATAATGTATTATTGCTATTTCTTTATTACATTCTTTCCACTTCCTATTATTAGGAAAAGATTTCTGCAATAAAACTTTTAAAAACTAGGGCTTTTTACATGTTTATGATATAGAAAAAGCTTATGCGCACCTAGTACTTTGTAAAATTGTTTATACCTTATGATAGTTTAGTCAAAATACCAAAGTTATTCCTACCCTTGTTAGTTGTTTAATATTTAAGTAGCCTTGAGTTTCTATAAAACTTTGGCTAAAATAAATATAAATACTTGTTTAATATACTTTACTTTAAGAGAATCTTAAGAATTTTAATTAATTTGGAGTTTTAAGTAGATTTTTTTTATTATCCATTAATCTCTTGCATGTTCTCACATTTATATATATTTTGATAATTATGTTTGCTAACGCCATATGCACGCTGCTCTAAATCTATTAAAACATATTTCAGATGATTTTGCCTCCTCATTTTATTCTTTCAAGGTGTAACGAATAGACGGTAACAAATGAATTACTATACAAAATGTTATTGTCAGTACTTTATCATGTAGTATGAGATATCTAATCATACGATCACTTGTATCTTTTTTTATATTCCATAGAAATTGTAAGACAATTTTAATTCATTAAAATAATAATAGTTTTCAAGCCCTTAATATTTTTTCTGAGTCTACTGAATAATTTAAAAATGTGTATTTTCTAAAAGTTTTTTAAATTATGTTCAATTCACAGTCAAAAGAGGTAAATCTATTATCAAAATAAACCTATTATTAAATTTAGATTGCAATTTATTTCTTGAGTTGTACCAGCCACTTTGAAGAAGTTTCTACTTACCCGTGTTTATCATAAACATGTTGTCCTTTTCTTATTGTAATATTCTAATGAATAAGAAATTAAAATGAGTACATTTATAATGTATCTTCTTTGGCATACGGAATAACTGCAACAAATTATATTTAATAGCAATAATTTATTTTGACATCCATATCATCTAAATAACATTATTACTGTTGTTACAGATAGATTCATACGAGTGAAATCTTAATAAATATAAATTACATTCTATGCATATAGTTTAAAGTAACTAAAGCATTAATTTAACAATTAGCATTTAATTTAACAATTATTTAATACACGAATTATAGTACAATTTATTTTAAAATAAGTATGCATTTATATTTTTTAAGAAAGTTTTTGTTAGATTTCAAAATATTTTTTATCTTTGAAAATACGCGCGTAAAAGCTGTGCAATAGTTTTGCCTTTCTATGTATCATCTATAGACTAAGGTTAGAGAGAAAGTAAGAACTCGTTTCGTCGTTGCCAGTCAATTTCAAAATATAATGTGCCATTAGAGTGACTGTCGTTAGTTTAATAAAATGTGATGGTGTTTACTCATTTACTTTTGTTATTGCTTTCATCAATGGTATCTTCGATGAAGGTACTGTGTAGCATTTCCATGAAATTGTGGAATGAACTATATAGGTGCAGTGCATATTATTTTTACCACGTGTTCTTCAGCAGTGAATTAAAACGTTTATATTTGATACATCAACTGTCACCTGCAAAGAATTGTGCAAATTGCTAGATTAATCTAGGAGTTATAGTGAAATAAGTGCAGAAGCGTGAACGCCACATATAGATCGTGCGCATTGCGTGGTTTTTGTTAAATATCATTCGCGTTTCGTGTCCGAGCGTGGAAATATCGTTGTCAGTGCTTCGTTTCAAGTGCTGTAACAGAGTGCTGACGGATTTTCGTGACAAAAGTGTGGGATTATTGTTACTTTCGGTGAAAAAGACTCGAGGTGGGCGCGTGTGACGTCACGACACGGGTCGTAACAGCTCAGTAGCAAGGAAGCGGCCATTGAGGAAGAACGTGCTCGTGTACGTCGCTCCGTGCTAACGTGACCTGAAGAAAAGCGGTAAAGGTCGCGAAATTAAATAATCTGCGTGTATAATCGCGTTACGGGAGTGCTCGCGAGTGTTGTGGTGCAAGAACAGAACAATTTACTGGATTAACCGAGGAGTGATAGTGAAATAAGTGCGGAAGCGTGAACGCCACGTGTAGATCGCGCGTGTCGTGTGGTTTTCGTTGAATATCATTCGCGTCTTGCGTCCGAGCACGGGAATATCGCTGTCAGTGCTTCGTTTCAAGTGCTGTAACAGAGTGCTGACGGATTTTCGTGACAAAAGTGCGGGATTGTAGTTATTTTCAGTGAAGAAACTTCGAGGTGCGAGGCGTGTGACGTCACAGCATAGAAGCTAGAACGCGGCCATCTTGGTTGGCGGCAACTCTCGGCGCCAGTTCACCGCGGCCATCTTTGCAGCAGGAAGTTTTGGCGCCAAGCCCGTGTCACGTAAAATATTCAAGACAAATATAAAAAAAAGGTATTTATTCCACAAGATTATAATGTAACAGAAAATTTTACATTCGTGATTTAATATTACTTGACGCGCAGTTCTCGCGCACGTTCCGAGGTAGAATTCAAGACTGGCGTGGCGCGGTTTCGGTTGGGCATGTATACTAATACATATCTTATCAGGGCGGATGTAGGTGTTTACTCATAGAACGATGATTCATCGACGATTCTTGGGAATTTAGGCTGTCACACTCTCCCGTTTGTAGATTGAACGTGGTCCTCCAAGTTTTGATTATTTCCTCTTGAGAATAGATTCGGGGAGTTTAACATGCCTTGGTTCGAACAATTGTTGTATTCCCAGTCATGGAAATGAGTGCAACATTTCATTATTTCAAGGGAGGTTTTATTATAAAGGTTTTCGACGTGTGGTGAGGTCGCCTTTTACACTGTGTATACGACCAAGATCTAATTTTGATGTTTACGGTTTGACGGTGCTGAATGAAGTCTACTCGCAGGGTCGATTTAGTCCTTTTTAAAAGAAAAAATAGGAGTAGTGGGGATGAGATAGGGCAAGGATGACTCGAGGATCAAGGTAGATGGATGAGTCAATAGGAGGTGAGAGTTTTAGGCGGCTGAAGATAAGATAGAAACAGGAAAAATGGAAAATATTTAGGGAAAGGACAACTGTTGCGAGGATGACTGTCACAGAAGCGAACATGTTTGTATGACTATGTGTCACAGCAGGCTGGCATCCAACACGATATGGTTTCATTGGTATCGCTGGAAGTAGATGAATATTGTGGTAATTCTGCGTAGATGTTCATAGAGGTTGATGCCATTGGTTGCGGACTGGTTTCAATCTTGTTTTCTACAGTGTTGTTCTTAATTTTACAACAAAGTAAACGCACACATAGTTTTGAAGGTATACAATTCTTTACACAATTCAATATTCCTAATTTATATAATCCCCATATGGTTACTACCGCCATAGATACATATCCTATAACTTGTAATATAGAAATAGACCAGTTCTTAATATTAGTTTATCTATGCGAGAAATTCAGAGAATTTATTTTATCCTGTAACTGATCTAAAGTACTTTAGTATCCATTTATATTACTCATTACCTTTGGTGTTCCTTCTAAAGTGTCTAATATTGCTCCAAAATCAGAGGTATTTCAAACTGGAATTTTTTTTGTTTTGATTTCAAATGAAGCATTGTATCGTGTTTCTCCTATACGCATGTAATTGCTTGAATAGGTTGGGTTTGTCTACACATAGTGATACCTGCTTTCCTTTTACAGTGTTGTATCAAATATTCGTTGTCTACATTAATGTAATTTAATCCAGCAAGAAAGTAAACTTGGTGCTCGATCAAAGGAATCATGAATACGTTGTTCCTTTTGCTTGGGATTGGACATAAGCGGTCTACATCCCACTTCAAGTTTGGAATCAATGGAATAGAAATTTTGAAGAATAATTTGTTATGTACTGTGAACGCATTTAACTCTGCAATGTCTAAAACGAATTAGAAGTTTTCTCTCTTGGGGATAATTGCAGTATTGAAGATTTTGATTCAAGATTCAAGATTTCTTGTTCACTGATTTGAGGGTTAATAATTCCCTGCTTTGCTAAAGTGATTGTATTTAAGAGTTCGTCATAAGAAAAGTATAGACGGTATATAGCTGCTTCGGTTTTAATGAGATATTTTGTCAAAAATTGATCTAGTTTAGCTTTCTGCTCTATTGTCCGTAATTCTATGCTCATGTTATCTATCTGTTTTACGCTATTAGAATCCACAATTTTCCTAATGAGAGCTGTTTGATTGGAAATTATAAGCTTCATCTGATTTTCTTCATTGAATAATTTATCAATGTTCTTATTAATTAATGTTAAATCGTCATCATATAATGTACCGAACAGTGATTTTGATATTGAACCTATTGCATTTAACAATCCTCTTCTAAGGCTGCTGTGTGTAATGATTTTTAACTGCAACGGTAAGTTCTCTAATTTCTTCATTTTGTTTTTGATTGCTTCTACTTCATCTGATAATGTACAAGATCCTTTGCAGTGTTCCTCCTATACTCCTACTAATTTCTCTGAATTCTCATGCTTAGTAAATATATCGTTTACATCTAACCCAAAACATTGTTATTATATAGATAGGCTTTCTCAATTTTCTCATGGAATATTCAGTTTGTTTGTAACGGTATCACCTCTAGTCCATACGAGACGTGCCAGGTGATGGCGAAAAAGCTGGTCGTCCTGGAAAATACAATTTTAACTTGTTTTCATGGATTTTCTTTATACTATTATCTATTAGAACTTCATAATAAGGAGTTTTAATTTTCTGAATAATGTATGGCCCTAACCATTCCGTACCCAATTTGTCACTTTTATGATCGTTATGTAAAAGCATACTGTCGCCCACTCTGAATATCGTTTGAGTTTTAATAATTTTTCTCTCTTGATCACGTTTGTACCTTTGTTTGCTTTTCTGTAATGTTTTCCTAGCATGTTGCAGTTCAGAATCCCATTCTCTTTTTCTAGCTTGTACTTTGTATACGTCCGTTGACTGTTAGCTGTTACGGAGGAAGCAAGATTGGCTTTCTGACTGAAAGTCAATTCGAATGGAGTGAAACCGGTGGCTTCATGTATAATTGTGCTATATGCTAAACAACAGAAATTCAATATTTCATCCCATTCTTCGTTCCTCTCTTTCTGAGATGTTCTCAGCATGTCTTTAGTGATTGCATAGGTTCTTTCTAACAAACCGTTGTTCTGTGGGTGGAAGCTAGTAGTTTTTATGTGTTTAATACTAAATGCTTTTTCATATTGTTGCATCAAATCACTAATAAAATTCTGTCTTTGGTCGGTTAAAACTTTCTTTGGAGCGGAAAAGATGTAAATATAGTTTATTTAGTAATGCGTTTCAAATTGATTCTGTTTGCTGAGTTTTCAAAGGGACTAGTATAAGGTATTTGGTTAATTCATCATGGATTGAAAGGATGTATTGGTTACCTCGTTTAGTCTTTGGAAGTGGCCCCAAAATGTCCATAGCAATTTTGTCATTAGGTTGTTCTGGGGTATCTGAGATTACTGGTTCTTCTTTGCTCCTGACTCTAGTTAATTTTTCTGTCTGACATGTATCGCATTCTTTAACCTTCTGTTCTACCTTCTCCATTAGTTTGGGAATCTTAAATTGCTCTTTAATCTTGTTATATGTTTTCTGAATACCTGGGTAAGCTGCTAAGTCGTGATTTTCTTCTAATACCCTATCTATTTCTTCGTTGGTTAATTCATAAATTGGTTCATCGGCAAAAGTTATTTCTCTAACTTGATCGTTGATGTAAGTTAGTATTCTTTTGAGCAAGAATTTCTCTGCTGCACAAAAGGAATTCGTTAAACCTATTTTAGTATTTTCCTGCGTTAATTCTATAAGTTTAGCTAACCATTTATTTTCGTCATAAGGACCTAAAATTTCTGATGTTAATTGGACAAAAATTCTTATCGTTCGGTTTAATGCTTAGTACTTTATGTTTTTCTTTCCATTCTGCAAATTTAATTTCGTGACTAATCACTACTTTGTCTTTAAATTCTTCATTTTTAATTATCGCGTGAATCCTAGATAATGCATGAGCCGCGGTATTATCTTTTCCTTTGATATATTCTATTTTGTATTTGTATTCTTCTAACTTAGGTCTCCATCGCATCAACCGTGAAGATGCGTCTTTACAATTATGCAACCATTTTAAAGCTTGGTGGTCAGTACGAATAATAAACTTTCTACCCAATAAATATTGCCTAAGTCTCTTGATTGCCCATACTATAGCTAATAACTCTTTCTCTGTCGTGGAGTAATTTTTCTCTGGAGGATTGAGTGTTCTCAAGATATAACAGCAAGGATGTCTTTCTTGTGACAAGATAGCACCTAACAAGGAGTGTGCAAGGCCTTTGGGTCACTGATTTCGTTGAAACTTTGCATATTGGTAGATTTGGTTTTCCTGTTTATGAATATATACCATTATAAGGCCAGATACTCAATAGTTTTTTAGATATTCGTTATTAAATATTTATCACGTCAATAAGTAGAGTATTAATCAGACTAATCACCAAGTTGAATAATGGCGTGAGGGTAACGTTCTGGAATTGAACTCTGTAGACCAGGGTGTTCAGTTCCCTGTGGGAATGAAATATTTTTCGATTTTTTTCATTTAAATTAATTCAATTTTGTGCATAAAGAACTTTACACGGATATGAATGAATACTCACGACAACAATAGCATTTTATTAATTAATAATCTACTTCTGTATGATAAATTTCAAAACATTTTGGAATATGTAATGCCACAAGGCATTTTTTGCACTCCCAAGTAGTCTCGCTGCGTTTTTTATGTTTGGCACACACTTTACACCTTTTTTGGGGATTTTTTTTAGCTTCTGCGAGTGGAATATTCCTTGGAAAATGGCCCCAATGTTTTGATTGTAAACGCAGTGGTATGTCACCAGTAGACAATCTTTCACGTTTTGTGTATTCAGGCATACATAGACTTTCTAAAATTTGTTGCGCCACATCTAATCGATATTTGGAAAATGCGTATTTTTTACTTTTTGATACATTCAATTTCTTTGAAAATAAAACATAAGCATTGAAAAGTGCAATATCCATTAAGTAAAAAAATATTTTTTTTATAACTTCTCACGTATTTTCTCATAAGTGAAAAAGAAGATAAGTAGCTATCTTGGAGATCTACTCCACCCATGCCATCATTATACTCCAAAACGATGATGGGCTTTGTAACGATGTTATTAGTTTTCCATCTCTTCTTTTCCACTTCCATCATTTGAATTTTTTTATGTTTTGTGGACAAGAAATATATATCTTTTTTGTCCTTCCACTTTGCAGCTAAAATACACTTGCACGATCTTGATATAGCTTCTAATCGTTTCAGCTTTATTGTTGCAAGATCTTTCGGCAAATTTTTTTTGTTACATCTAACTGTTCCTATGGCATTAGTTTTTATGGATTGTAATTTTTGAAACAGATTTGGCGAAGAATACCAATTATCCAAAAACAAGGTGTGTCCGAAATTGGATATTGGTGTGCACATAAACATGGTAACATTTTCGGAATCACTGGTGATTGAATTTTTCACTGTATCTTGACCTGATTATATCTCGTAATTTGCACAAACGATCATCTTTATCCACAACTTCATTATTGGAAAAATGTAAAAAATGGGAGAGTTGCATAAATCTCCGTAATGGCATTGTTTTTCGAAAAATGGGAGTTTCAATAATACTTCCTCCTGACCAATAGGATTGGACATTCGACTTTTTCACTTATGCTATCAAGATGCATAACGCAAAATAAGCATGAATTTCATCAATATTCGTATCCCTCCAATTTTCCTCAGATTGTTTTATTTTTCGGGCTGTATCTCCTATTGTTTGACTCACGTAACGATTGCTTTCTGTAACAATGATATTTCAAAAGTCTTTTGGTAAAATTTGGTTTAGCATTTGCAAAGCTATGGTTCCTTCTGCCATTTCTATGTTCATTCCAGGAATCCGTGAGTACTACCAAATTTTGCTATTGTTTTCCTTGTTTTCCCATATCCATTCTTCAGATGTAAAATTAAGTTCACGATCTTCACTGCTACTTTCTTCTTCACTATCAGATACTATAATTCTACGCCGCTTCCCAACAGGACAAACAATTTCCTTGTAGTCGCTGTCTGTATCAGTATCAAATGTAATAACTAATCGCTTTCTCTTTGCACTTGTCGAAACAATATCACTGAGTTTACTATTATTCTCCATTTTACAATATGGGTTGATACGATGAAAAAACTATAAATCTATTACTATGAGACACCATGCACTTTGGAGCTGTAGCTCGAGAAATAAACAATCTGGTTGTTATGCGACGCGTGGACCACGTTATTTTCATTTCTGCGATAAATGACTATCGACGTGGTGTACACATCGCTCGCGGTTTTAAAATAAAAGCATCTCGACGTGCGTGGCACGTCTTTTTAGTGCAAGTGGTTAAATCCAATAGTTCCCCTGGTTCTCTACACTTTGCCCGAATTTTACGCATTTTCTTGATAAAACCTTCTACTCCCCCATCATCACGTCCCTTTAGTATTGGTACAAACTGTATAGCGTACTTGGCTGAATGGCGTAGATTAGTATAGTCTTCTGGTCTTTGTAATTCTTCTTCCGAATCTTCACCTTCTGAGGTCTCTCGTTTTAATGGGCCTGGTTGTTTTTTCGGTTTAGGCGGTAGTGTCGTTCTAGTGGTCTGTGCCGTATGAACGCTGTCATCTTAGGTCATGAAATCTAAAGCGGATAGGCTCCCAGCTACGTGTAATTTTACTAGGCTCTTTCCTAGTATTTCGATCTCGTTTGCCCTTTTGTGGTTTCCCTCGTTAGCCATATGTGGCATGCGATGGATTTCTGTCATGCTGTTTTCGTGTCTCTCATTCTGCTTTTGCATAGCATTTAAAATAGCTTGCAGATTGTTGTCCATAGATGCTCCAATAGTATTTGCTGAATCGGTAATCTCTTTCTTACTATGTTGCACCATAGGTATCGATATAATAGAACCCTCGGTCGAACTTGAGTCTTGACTAGGGAAGCTTACTCTTTTCGTTCTATATGGTACGAAAGAATCCAGTATTTACCTTGTAAACTCTCCGTAGTAAGCTTTTCCGTAGAATTGGCTCTGAGTTCCGGTAATCTCTAGGTTCATGATACTGTCCTTTGTCTTCAGGTGTAGCCGTAGCCCTGATTTTCCAATCTTCACACGTAGTAAGATAATTTTGGTCAGTTTTCCGAAGAGCGATCAACAGTATCCTGGCAGGATCGCCAAAAATGTCACGTAAAATATTCAAGACAAATATAAAAAAAAATGTCAGTCGTTGAACCGTAGTTTAAGCGACTGTTATTTATTCCACAAGATTATAATGTAACAGAAAATTTTATATTAGTGACTTAACACTGTTCCCACCACGAGCAGTCAAATGACTGTTTTTAAAATTTCGATTAGAATTTCCTATAGACAACGTAATTGATTCGCCTTTATACTTCACGACTTTTCCTAAAATATATGTATAAATCATTTTTCAATATTCACATCTTTTTTTATTATTTATTTTCTGAGAAAAATTTGTAGTCTGTCTTACCTACCACGACCGGTCATTTGACTTTTTGTAATAGTATTCTCTCAAAGACTCAATTCCGATACTATAAAGTCGTTACAAACGAAAGGTAATGCAGTTGTGGCATGATTTTAGCCAAACAGTGCCTTTCAGGGACTGCTTTACGGTACTTCCAAGTGTTTACAGTTCTCGCTCGCCTATCGGCCTCGGTAAAATCGGTAAAATCTAAATGTCGGAGATATGGCCTTTACAGGTATTTTTCAATATCCTAGATTTAGCCGGGATAAATGCATGGATTTTATATGAAGAATCCACGGGAGAAGAAATTTCGAGGCAGGAATTTTTATTTCAACTTGCAGAAGAACTTGTCATTGAATATCAAAAAGAACTAGAGTTAGGCAAAGAAAATCAAGCAACACCCGTCACAAATACAAGTACAGGTTCACGCGAACGGAAACCATGCCAAATAAAATATTGCACAAACAATAAGTCTAATAAAATCTGTCTAAAATGTAAAAAGTACGTGTGTGGGAAATGTACAATCGGCAAACCTATTTGTAAAAAATGCGGTGAAAACGAATAAAATGTAAATTATACACTTCTAAATAGAAGAAACTATATTTGTATACTGTCAAATTGGCTATTATTGTCATTCTATATTAAAAAATATAAGTTTTGCTAAAGAGCAGTCATTTGACTGGTCGCGGTAGGAATAGGTATACGTGGAGTGTCGGTAGGAATAGTGTTAATATTACTTGATGCGTAGTTCTCGCGCACGGTCCGAGGTAGAATTTAAGACTGGCGAGGCGCGGTTTCGGTTGGACATATATACCAATACATATCTTATCAGGGCGGATGTAGGTGTTTACTTATAGATCGATGATTCGTCGACGATTTTTGGGAATTTAGGCTGTCACACCCGCGCAGCCATCTTGGACCGGACATACCGGTTGACGGGAAGGAGCGTCAGCCGGAGCCAGCGGCAGTGTCGTACGCGAAGAAGACAGCAAAGGTAAGTGGCAAACTTTTATAGGAATTTTTATTATTTACAGGGGACGCGATGCTACGCGTTTGCTTCCAGTTTGGGTTCGAACTCCGAGTACCTCAGCCTTTTTCTTTCTTGTATTTTACTTATTCATTTATTTATTAATTTATTAATTTATTGATTGATAGATTGATTAATTGATTATTTGGTTAGTTAATTTAATTTATTTATTTTTTCCTTTAATTATTAATTTATTTATTTTTAATGATTCAATTATTTTTCACACGTTTAATTTTTTTCGCATATTTTCATTTTTCACATATTTTCAGTTTTTAACATATGTTCATTTTTTCGCATATTTTCATTTTTTCACATATTTTCATTTTTTTCGCATATTTCTATTTTTCACATATTTCTATTTTTCACATATTTCTATTTTTCACATATTTCCAGTTTTTTTTAACCCTTTGCGGTCCGAAGTGCTCTTGGTTTCTCACTTTGAGGTTCACATCGACGTTAGTTCATTCAATTGCAGCTTAATATGACGCTCTATTTATTTATTCAAGAATATTTGGGAGTCACTGTAATGTTACCTTTAAATGGTACAATTGTGGTACTACAAATAAATATAGAAAAAATTGTTAAAACAGGTAGAGGTTGCAATAAAATAGAATGTCGAGTCTGACTCGACACAGGACTGCTAAGGGTTAAATATACTTTCATTTTTTCGCATATTTTCATTTTTTAACATCTGTCTGTGATGGAATGTCGGTCGGAACCGATAACCGGAAGCGTGCGAGGAGCACTTCCTTGCCCGACCCGGCAAGGAAGAAGTCACAGTGGCCGATACTCCCCCACCACCCGTGCCATCGTCACGTCCTAGCGAGAAAAGTTTCCCGGCCCCACCCACACCTTCTCTTTCAGCGACCGTGTACTTCCATTAGTCGGTGGACGACATACCCGGAAGTCTCACGACTGTCTTCGATAAACGCCTCTCGACTACCCTTAACCGATCCCTTCGCATCGTACAATCGAATCTCTGTGACTCTCGGATCGCTTCGATCGAAATGAGCCAAAGTATGCACTGCGAAGGAGCCGCACAACGTGAAGGGCCAATTTATCTGCCTCACGAAATTTACGGCGGTCACCGGAGCAAAGCTTGGCAACCGTGCCATTGCAGGAATCGCGATCCGCGACCCCAACCTCGCGACTCTTGAATTGTCGCATCTCAGCGAGGACCATTGTACGAGGGCCGCTCGGCGTGTTGTGACGTAGAAGCCTCACGCACGCCAGAAGTAATGGTGCTTGAAGCAGGTAAAGCGAGGGATCTAGCCCTCGTATCTAGGGATGTTGTTATTCCGAGAAGAGCCACGTTCTTCCAAGAGAAAGAACCTCTCACGTATGATGGTCTAGCCCCGTTGGACAACAGTCCAATATCATCCAGCCACGCTCTAAAGCGACAGGCATGCATAGGGATGAAAGGAAGCTCTGATAAAACCCGAGCCCGCATAGGCAGCGTGAGCCGGTGGAGGCTCTTCCAACGCGCGATAATGTTCCAGAGGCGAAGTGTACAAACTCCTCGCCTGTAGCTCGGACAAGATGTAATAATCTTACGAGCGTCTTCTCAACCTGATCGGCTGAGTACTGGAATCGCGTTTCTTCGGTTGAGGCTAAATCAAGTTTAGCTCTCAATACCATCCCAGGGTCTTCACTGAATAGCATCACGAGCATAGAGTCTAGAGTAGAAGGACCTTTGTAGCGAAGCGACTCAACAGGGTCTATGCCCCTATTGAGGTCAGAGGTTGTGGTGGCGGCAGTTGGATTCTCCACGCATAGTGTTAGCTCTGACTCCTTCAAATAGCGCAGCAGATACTCCCGCTGCAGAGTCAGCTCAACTATCGTCCTTTTCTCAGGTGATTTAAAGCGTTTAGACGCTTCAAGAATAGAAGAGTAGTGCAATCGCACGCCACTTCTCCAATCACGAAGACTCTTATTCAAGTGCGCACAGATATTCAGCGCACAACGCTCGAGATTGACGACCTCACGCGTCAACTTTTGGATCCGGGTGGGCCTGAGCCCAGGCAGCGGCATTTCGATATCAGACAAGGTCTCATAGTCTGAATCATCCGCGCCACCAGGTAATCCTCGCTGAAGAATTTTCCTCGCGATTAAGTTTCTGCAAGCGGTCGGCAAACTGTACCTCGTCAGCGTATATTTCAAATACTCTCATGATATCGAAAGATACCTTGAGAGAATAACCCAGATAAGCCGCTCCCTCCGCGGACGTAGAATCATTATCGCGGCCGACGACAAAGCGAAGTCTACCCTATGACATTGCGCCGCAGCTGGCCAGCGAGGCGAAAAATTGGAATGGGCAATTGCCCAGGAAGATCTAGTAGTCCTTAATGAATTCGGAAACCTCCCTGCTGTTAACAGCTCAAAGGCACGCTCTACTGCGTGTAATCAAGGTCTACGGCACTGTTTCCTCTGAGGCACCTCTTATGCTTGCAGGCACTCTCCTCATTGACCTCTACGTCAGGCGCGCAACTCTGCTGTACATAACGCGGAAGGACCAGCTACCCACAACTTGTACCGGAGCGCAGCAGAACCTTGGAGGTGATTTTGTCGAGGAACAAATTTCCGTGCTCCTGCTGCGAGAGTGGCAGGAGCGGCGGAACAACTCCCCCTACGGGAGATATACTCGCCGCCTCCTGCCGGACGTTCAGAAACGGGTGAACAACATGGGATGGTACTCATTGAACTACTACATATCTTAGTTCATTACGGGACACGGTGACTTCGCGGACAAGCTTCATAGTGCGGGCTTGACTAATAGACCGGACTGCCGGTGCGGCAAGCAGGAGGGAGATACTCCGAGGCACACCTTCCAGTGTTCTGCCTCGAACAGAGCGCACTAAACTCCGGAAAGTATCCCCTAAACATGACGACCAACATTGGCCCCCAGTCCCAGGCACGATGATATGCAAAACCGCATTCCTGATCGTGGCTGAAGTAATCCGTGGGATCCTTCAGCTAAAAGAAGGGTCGGATCGGTCGGGGAAAAATTCACCCCCCCCCCCCCCCCAGCCCCCGTGAACCCGGCGCTCGGCGTTATCACGGCCACTCGTACATTTCCCTTTTCCCCAAACGCTGCTAGGCGGCGTGAAAAAAAGTTCTGACAGCCCGCGTGGGCGGTGCTTCGGCACCGTGGCTGTAGGGCTCGACGGCGAAAGCACTTGCTGAAGCCAACCCGCTGGGGATCAAGCGTAAGCTGACGGCTCAACCTCCACGTGGTCCACGCTGGACAGCGCTGGACGTTGCTTGTAGGAATATCGGGTTCGATATAGTGTTAAGGAAGACCCTTCCGCCGGACTCGGAACTGGTTTGTTGCGCCGATGACATACTGGTTCTGAACGAGGGAACGGACTTCCGGAAGACCAGCCGGGCCGCCGAAATAGCGGTGGCCTGCGCGTTGCGCTCTATCCGCGGGCCGTTGGCGTTTTGAGGCAGATTTTTTCTTCGCCCGGGAGCCGGTGCTCCGAATTGACGACCCACTGTCACCATCCTCCTCGGAAGCGGGTCCCTCGGACACCCGTTTTCGTCCCTTGTCCGTGCAACTGGACGAGGCGACTGAGGTGGCACTAAATGAGCTTCGCCTCGAATCGTTCCACCCCAGTAAACTCGCGACGTCGCGGTCGTAGGAAGACGACGGCGACGGTGCGCGGAATATCTCGCTGAGGGAGACGGGTCCCTCCCTCAGCGATTGTGTTATGGCGCGAGTAACGCGACGCGTACTTCCCTTTGCGTCAGCCCGCGCTGACGCTCCAGGAACGGCAATTGGCGAACTGCTAGTCAATGCATCGCCAGGGGCGCAATTGCCCACCCCTGACGACCCCCGGTCGTATGATAACGACGTGGTGGGGCCCGGTCGAAGTCCCCGCTCCGCGCCGGTACTGGGGGATCTGACCCCCTGCACCGTAAACTTTTTACTGTTCGGTTGTCCTTTCATATTTGTTTTTAAGTAGCCGCGGTCGGCATAAGAAACCCAGTCCCCTCCAGAGGTGGTTTCACCCCTCCGCGTCAGCCACCCTGGCATGGCTGAGCCTGAGCCAGTACAGCCTGACGCATCATCGGAGCTACTTCCTCTGGTGACCCCTCCCCCCGTTGGCATCCCCCAGAAGGGAGGAAGTACCCAGGGACCACCAGGAGGAGGTGGAGTGAGAGGAGTTTTAGGAAGCAGAGTTCGGCCGATGGATCCGAGCCTCCATCGACGGAACCCTACTTCCCTCAGGCCCCCGTATGCGTATCCTGTGCCGAGAGACAAGGAGGCCATGTTATCCTATGACCCCACTCTGAGCACCGGGTATCGGCGTGCCCGTTGTCTACGCACCACTCTCTGATCCATACTCAGTACAGCTGACCAGGCCCCGTAAGCCTGGTAACTATCATCCGCCACTTCGTCACCAGCTTGGAGGCCCATACTATGTAACACGAACCGGGGGGCGCCGTAATAGCTCGAACCGTTACTGTCACCCAGGTTTGCCCCCTCCACTTTTTGGTGCCACCGGACGGTCAGGGACACTGTTATTGAATTAATCTCTAGCCAGTTAATTCCTTTTGGAAAGTAGCTAGATGTGTAGTCGGAGAATGCTGTTCTTAAAGATTTCGTCGTCGTGAGTAACCTTTTCACGGCCACATCCAACGCATCGTTAATACTATGCGCCACTATCACGTGGTCCCGGGGGAACTCCCCTCGGTGGTCGCAACTTTGTACGTCGTATACGACCCCGCCGAATGTAACTGACGAGGTCGTTTTTGTTGGGATCACAAAGATGAGTTTGGTGACGCGGTCCGTGATATCAATAAGACCTGCCGTCCGCACGAAGGTCTCCTTTCCGACCATCTGTTCTCCTGTTTCGTTTACGTCGCCCAGCGTCGCCATCTCGTATGTGTCGAAAACCTTGGCGAGAGGGTAGGTGAGGTGGGACGCCACCCAGATGTCCCTCCCTATACAGTCTGGCTGGCCGTTATCAGCTATTGGTATTACTCGGACCGTATCCTGGCGTATATTCCAGGTCTCTCCACCCCGGCCACCGACGAGTAGGTCACCTCCACTCCTCAGCATGGCCTCCACCATATCAGCGGTGATGAACACCGCCTGGTAGTCCCAATCCCCTGTAACGCGAGTGGAGACCACTAACTTATCACACTCCTCGGTGGTCGCCCAAGAGTAACCGACCCCGGAGGGTTGTACCATCCTCCTCTCACGCAACTCATCCTACAGGTCAACCTTGAGCGCCAAGCCTCGGTAGTCCGCTTTACTGCTGTTCATATATGCATCCAACCCGGCTGCGAGTAACGGCGTATTACTCATATACCCGTAGGTATATAGCCCTTTCGCGGGGTTTATAACACCGGGACATGATGGCGCCGGGTTGGTGGCTGCTTCTATTACCGTCGCTGCAGCCTCTGTTCGTTGGAGCTTACCGTGTTTTAATCTGGGGTCAATCCCTACTCCAACCCACTTTAAACGATCCCAGGCGTCCTCGCCCCCGATAAGGGTTTGGATTCTGCCTCCGCCTTGCGTTTCTGTAGCCGGGTGAGAAGAGGTCGACGCCTCATCTTCTGTGACACCCTCCTGATAGTTTCGCGTACTTTCAGGGCACGACCGTTCTTCCGGTTCAAGGTGTTTGCGTACTACAGCTAATCCATTCCTCATAGTCGTGTTCATGAGGGCTCTCTCTCCTATGGGTCCTAATACTGTGGCCCCACTTTTTCTTTGTAGACCACAACCGCCATCGTCATCCTCGGGGGTATTTGACGATGAATCGTCTCGCACATTACCTCGGATGTTCTGTCCCACTAGACTCTCCCCCCAGGTCCTGCGTTCCTCGTCAATGCGGTAGCCCTCTTCGACTTCCTGCACGCCGGGGCAGAAATATTGGTGCAGAGTCCCGGCGTTTGTGAGCGCCTTGCTAGACCGATCCGGTCCGCGGGCGTAGTATACTACTGGATTCGCTAAGAGTGTTTCATACGTGGTTCCTTCCTGAGGACCATTCTCGTGCGACATCTCGCACGCCTGGTCCCAAAACAGGTCACGTAGCACCTGGAACCTCCCTTCCCGTGATGTTGTTCCGGAGCTCACACTATCGATATTCCCGTTTAGGGAATGCATCTCATGGTTATGCGCCTCTGCTGCTATGTTCACCCACTGAGTCCCGAGCTCGCTAGTGGATAACCGTTCGGCTAGGGGGCGCACTTTGCCGCCCGAACTCTTTCTCACAGACATATCACGACACTGTTTCCCACTGAGCTCAAAGAAAGCGCAGAACGGACAGATTCTTTCGCCCCGTAACGACCCGACAGTGTTGTTCACTGTCAGGATATAAGCGAAGGCGTACGCCGCCTCATCCTCCTCCTCTGCTGTACGCTCTAAGGCGGTCTCGAGCTCAAGTTTTTCTAGGTTTAGCCGTGCGATAGTGGGCCCGTCCCCTTTGGGTGTGGCCTCAATGGTGGCCTCCACGTCCTCGAGCTGCTCCTCAATCTCAACGCTGGGGTTGTTCAGCGCCCACAGGTCCACTGTCTTGCGTACTACGAGGGCGCCAGCCTGGGGCTTCGACTCCAAACTGCCCAAGATCTGAGGCTGCCATTTCCCCAGTGTGCCGTCCCCGATGCCGTGTTTTCTAAGAGCCTGAGCCACTGCCGTGGCCCAGCGTCTATTGCTGCCCCCGGTGCCCAAGAGACCCATAATCCTGGCCGGGTCGTCCTTGATCTGACGGGCCACTTCAGCGGCCCGCACACTCAGAGCCTTTTTTGGCCTCCTTTTCGTGGCAGGATCTGGCACCTTCTTATTCTGTCCCTCATCCTTTTTGCTAGGTGAGAAGGTCTTCTTCTGTGTGTGTACCTCCTCATCTTGTACCATAGCAAGGCGTGCCGCCCGCTCCTCGAAGGGTGTCGGGATCTTTCGGTTGATGCTAGAAGCAGGAACAGGCCCGGCCCCTACTATGGCAGTCCAGACAGTAAGTCTGTCATATTCTGTGCCCTGCCCAGGCGTGTCTTTTTGGGTGTAGGCTAGTGCTTTAGTTAAGTAGCCCTCTAAGTCACCGTCAAAAAACTTTCCCTGAGGTGTAACCTCAGGGCTAGGGTCTGACTCCTCTCGGGCTCCCGCCGCATTGGGGAGGTCGATTGTCAAGGGCAGTTTTGGGGTGGGTGCTGGCTTACAAATTCTCCGCACGCGGCGGGTCACTGCCTGAGGTGGCTCATCGTCACTACTGTATTCGATCCCATCCCATTGGGCATTCTTTCGGAGCCCCGCCCTGCCGGGCATGTTGCGTACCCCGCTCACGCCGATACGATACTGTTTTTTGATAACCCTTGTCTTTATGATATAATGACCTCACCTCCTCTTTTCTACGAGAGTGCGGCCCCCTCTCAAAGGAATTCTCCTTCTAAAAGACACCGTCCTGATCATTAACACGACTACTAGTAGAACGTTTAACGTGTCTCAGAACCCCTGCTAATGAAAGCTATCTCGCAAATCTAATAAACCTCTTATTATTTTCCACTGGAAAAACCTCGAATTCGCTGTAGGAATCACTATCCAATTCTCCACTGCAGACCCCGGCCTGGGTAAGGCCAACTCGGATACGTGGGTCGTTACTCCCCAAAGGCCTCCGGGTTACAGCCCGGCAGCCCTCCTGCGTCCTCGAGACACCATTCACGCATTCACTCTCACATTCACTCGTCTTCTCACAAACGCACGTCTCGAGAACATACAAAAACATTCATACGTCGCCTTGCATTCCAACACACGACTAACATCCACACTACCATCTACACCCACACTCACTCCACATTCACTCAGGTTTCTAATATCATCATACATACTACATTCAACCAACACATGTTTCCAATCCCCGCAGTCAGCCACACACATACACCTTTCAGTCTCACTCAAACCACGCTTATACAAAAACCCATTCATACTACCATGACCAGTCAGCAAAAAACAAGCATACACACTCGGATCGAACCAGGCACACTCAGCAAACCTAACATTCCTCACGTATTCATACAAAACCCTTCCACTCACGCATTCATTCCACCTGGCCTGCCATCGTGCATACACCCTTTCATTCACGAGGTCCACTCTTTCATCCAAAGACCTTTCACTCAATTCTTCCATCCGTACAAACTCATTCTCGCACAACTCCCATCCATTCTTAATCATACACACTAGACCTCGTCTCACGCACTCCAGGTCCCAAGGTAGAGACCCCATGAGGACCTGCATACATTCACTCGACACGGTACGACAAACATTTAAACACGCATACAAGACAATACGTTGACACCTATTCAACAAATCACGCGCATACCCAAATTTCATACACTCACACCATACACTCGATCCATACAACGCAGTCGCAACAAACAAACCCTTGTACACAATTTTCACCGCACGCTTATTCATACCCCATTCACACTTCAACACTCGCCGCATTTGTCCAACAACATTTATCACTCTCACTCTGAGGTGTCCCAAGTGCTCTTTAAAACCCATTCTCTCATTCATCCATACACCCAAATACTTCACTTTCGCCGCGTAACGAACCATTCTTCCATTCATCCTCACGCTCGGGCACCTCGTCAGACTCACACGACCTTTGAGGAGGGTGGCCGAGGTTTTATTTTCGGACACCCTCACACCAACATTCATACCCCATTCGCATACAACACTCATCCATTCACTCCCCTTTCGCTCAATTTCCACTCGGCTCTGTCCGTCTACAAGCAACAGCAAATCGTCAGCGTACGCAACGCATTTACACCCGCATTCACTCAACCGCCACAGGAGCCCATCCATCATTAAGTTCCAGATGAACGGACCACAGATGGACCCCTGTGGGCAGCCCCTTTCAACATTCTTCCACACGACGTCATTTACACTAACCATACATACCTTGCGGTTTTGGAAGTAGCTCCTCCAAAGAGCTACTTCCTCCCAACCAATCTCACACAATTTCTCAATCACACGCATCCATTCCAAACAATCAAACGCACTCTTAAAATCCACAAACACACCAAGAACATATTTACTATCACACTCTCTCACATACTTCTTCACATTCATCCATGCACTCTCCGTCGAACGGCCCCCGCGAAACCCGTGTTGGGCCTCATTCATACTCGCATTCACTCTATTCTCCAATCGCGCAATCATCATTCGCTCCAGCGTTTTCCCCAACACGGGCAATAAACTAATAGATCTATACGACGCAGGGTCCGTTCGCGGTTTCTCAGGGGACTTTGGTATAATGACCAGATGCGCTTCCTTCCACACCGCCGGAAAACAACCACTCCTCAGGCATGCATTATATACACTCAACATCCATCCCGGAATCGCACTCCATATCATACGCAACATTTCACCATTTATACCATCCAAACCGGGTGCCTTGCCCAATATCGCCTTCCTCACAGCCGCATTCACTTCATCCCATTCAAAATCTCTCACAGACTCATTCATATCATTCCGCATTCTATCATTCATACTTGCATCTTGCATACTTGTCGCTGGGAAGAACCATTCCAGCAACACATTCGCACACTCTTTCCACGTAGAATACACAACATCATTCACTCTCAACGCACTCACTCCCTCTCTCGCATTCTTTCCACGGTATACTCTATACACCGGGCCCCACGGATCCAGGTTTACAGACACTCTGGAGAATTGTTTCCAGTTCTCCTCTTTCACTCTCCTCATTCGATACTTGTATACATTTAACACTCTCTTATACTCTCGCAATTTCACATCATCATTCACGCTTCTCTTTCTCACTCCTTGTCATTCACGCCGGCTCTTACGCACTCTGCCCTTAAGGGCAGTCAACTCACTCGTCCACCACACAACCTTTCTGTCGCTCCTACATTTACTCTCCCTCATGTACTTGCCATTCACCTCCTGGATTCAGCCCATAAGTGTATCAGTCATTCTGTCCACATTCGACTCACAAATCAACTCACTCCCATTCAACTTAGCAATCACACGCAAATCATTCACATACTCTTTCCAGCAAACATCATTACATATCCATCTTCTACCAACCTTCACACGTTCCTCACCACTCGCACCATACAAAATCCGTATAAGGACCGCATTATGGTCACTTATACCCCATTCACTCTTCACCTCCCATTCCAAACGGCACCCGGTAGGCATCACATTCACCAACGTCACGTCTATATCACTCACACCATTCACGCCCGAGAAAGTATAAAACTCACTCGGCTCATTCACAACGATCATATCATTCACTAAAATCCACTCTTCCATAACACGTCCACGCATCTCATTCTCTCTACTGCGACCCCCGCCCTTACTATACCATAAGGGGGAGGTCGCATTCGCATCCATACCGTACAACACTCTTTTACCACGAGCAAACTCATTCACACGCTCCATGTACGCCAGATACGGGTCGAGATCTCGGCCGTATCGGCAGTACATGGAGACCACAATCACTTCACCAAAGTCCCCTCGAATCCACACACACACACACCAAGCTCACACGTTAGCTCATTCACACACATAGCATCCAAGTTCTCATTCACAACGACCACCGCCGCCCTCCCGGGGTTCTCCGGGTCGGAGAAGACCCGCCAGGACGACGGTAGCCCCTTCACACAACCATTATACACATACACCTCTTGCAATAATGCAACATTCACCCGTTTCTCACACATAACCTTGCTCACATCACACATGACCATATATGCACGCTGACAATTCATCTGCAAGACATTCATACATTGACTAATCGTCGCATACACGCATCCTTTCACGCTCTATCATTCTCACATACTCCGGGCACTCAACGGACATGACCGAGTGGTCACCCTTTCGTCCCCTGAATTTGCAATTCCTGCAAACGCATTCACTCTTACACTTTTCCTTCAAGTGCCCAGTCTCACAGCATTTCTCACACAATCTCTTTTTCATACTGCATTCACGCATCATGTGCCCGAACGCGAAGCACTTGAAACACCTGAAAATATTCACAAAATCTTTCACCTTGCATGCACGCCATTTGACATACACTCTTCCTTCATTCATAACGACATCACGCATCCGCTTTGTCATTTCCAAAACCGCATTCCCGACATTCCCTCCCTTTCTATTCATACGATTTACCACACGCACTCTCTCACGAAATTCGCTCTCACTCACACCTTCATTCTTAAAGTTCTTGCTGTAATCTTCACACAGCAGGTCCTCATTAGTCATCTCATTCTCAATTTCGAACACGATGACCTTAGGTCCGATCTTTCTTGGGGCCTCTACCTTAAGCCCCAAATCCGCAAACTTCTTACATTCCTTCAACGCATTCAGTTCACACTCACTCGCTGCTTCAATGGCCAGGTCACCACTCTTTGTCTTTAGCACCGCACGCACTCTGATATTTAAGTCTTTACTTACATTCTTCATCACTTTCTCTTTAACCTCGTCACTCGACATTCGTACACTCTCATCCTTCGCACGCACAACCACCGCGTACGATTTTTGCTTCACATTCGCTGCCTTAGCCGCGTACGACACACTCGCACTCACAACCGGACTGGACATACGCTCTTTCTCTCTCTTGTCACATTCATCCAAATGGCCACGCAAACGTTCATTCTGACGCATCATTCCAATCAAAATTTTCTCATACTCAGACACACAGTTTAACACATACTCACTAACACTCTTATTCACTCTATTACTCTCCGCAAACACAAACTTACGTAATTTCGCGCCAATCGCACGCATTCTCACTACATCATTCACACTCTCACTCATATCAGGTCCACTCACACATACATTTTTACCACTTCCACCTGCAGCAGGTTCCGTGGCCACTTTTTTCCGACGCCTCACGGGGCTAAGGCTGCGGGATGACCCCGTAACACCCCTCCCCCTCGACTCTTGTGGCGTCATTTCGACGTCCCCAACGTCCTCACTATCCCCCCCCCCCAATATATCCCCAAGTTTAATATTTTTCTCCATGAACATTCCCACGAGTTGGGTCGATCTACAGGTCACCCCGTGGGGTGACGCCCATTCCCACGGGGAAGGCTTCTACTCCCGTGAGGAGCCTGGTGTCCCGCGGGGGGCCGCTAGAGACCGGTGCACCCACCGGCCACGTATCCACAGTGTTAGTGCAAGGCGGATACGCGCCCTTCGCCGCGCGCCATAGCTTGAGCAAGGAATTTATTAGAGAGGTTTATCTCCTCGCGGCCCAGCCGGTTAAGGCAAGACCTCCGGCCGGTCTGTCGCGCGTACCACCGGGACAGAGGGTTATTAGGCCCCCTGGCCCGGTGGGTCGTTGCTAACGACAGCCGGTTACGGTATGCGAGTGCTCGGGAACCCCGGGAGCGCAAAGTCCCGAACCGCCATCTACCGGCGGCCCCTGGGGGGAGTAGATAGGGACATTGGTATATCGTTGCCCAGATTGGGCATGCCGCACCTTGAGTATTAACTCATATCGGCATATGACATAGTTATAACGAGAAGCCTGAAGGGCCTTCACTTCCTTGGCGGAACCCTCGCCAAGGGAGCACCGCACAGCCGGCGCCTGTACGATGCCTGTGTTTGGAATAACCTCTCCTTCACCCGTAGGATCATCAGAAGAGAAGACCGCCCCTCGCGGGGCGCGACTCATTTAGCCGCCCTGTCCGGTAATACCCGCCAAGACGGAATATTACCGTCCAGGACGTTACCAGCGGGGACCACGAGGAGGCTGAGTCGCATTCGGTCTTTAGCGGGCTTACAGGACAAGCTTCTGTAAGAGTAGATAGGGACAGAGGGAAGTCCGATTATCCTCCTAGTACCTGCCGTGAAAGCCTACCTAGGAGGGCCCCCATGGGCGTGGGACTGAGATTAAGCTCAGTCAGCTGAGGCCGTAGCCTTACCAGCGTTGCTTCCCGGGGATGACGAGTCCCATGGAAGTAGACTGTTGGTAGCGCCGAGTTACCTTTCCAAAAACTCTACCAGATTTCCTGTCTGGTCCAGGAGCAGGTGGGACGCTGCTCACGCGCCGAGACCCTCGAAAGGTCTCTGCCCAGCATGTAGGCTGCAACCACTGCCACTACGAATCCAACACCAATTGCACCGGCCGAGAGGACCCGGGGACAAGCACCCATGGTCACTCTCTGTGAGGGGCCAAGGGGACTAGGCACCCTTCGTACGCCCTCATGGGCAACCGGAGCGCCCGTAGTACCAATCCAATCGCAGGTCTATTGGTAGGACCTGTTCGGCTTCTTACATACATGAATAAGCTGTGCCTGCCATATCAAGGTGTCTCGTCCACACCAAGGGTTGGTTAGACCCTAGCTAAGGAGCCCGGGGGCGCCACTCCCCGAACCGTGATCGCCACACGGCCCCTGGGGCAAGTATATAGGGACATCATGTCACGTGGTTTTACGTCCGATATATACCCAGAAGGTTTCCCCGGACGGCCCTCATGGGCGCGGGATTGGGATACGCCCAATCAGCGAGACTCCGCAAATCGCGAAGACTGCCAGTGGCGCCTCAAGGCTGTAGGACCTTGAGACAGACAACTGGTGGTGCCGGGTGACTTTCCACACCCTACCGGCTTAGCAGGCCGGTGCGCGAGCTGTTGGGACGCAGCTCCCCCGCCGGGACCCTGGAAAAAGGGGTCCCTAGCCAGCATTTGGCTTTCAACCACTGCCCCCGCGAGTGCAAACCCAAGACCGGACCGAGCCATAGCCCGGCGGGCGAACCGGTCCCCGCGGTACCAGTCTTAAGGTCTACTGGTTTGACCTTTTCGACGGAGTAAACCCCGTCTTCCGTATTTAGGATTCCTACAATCCAGGCCTCGGTGTGGCCAGCGCTTCGGGTTCGTGGAGTCGCTACGCTCCAACGGATCCGACAGGAATCCGCCGCGGTGACCAGGCCAAAGCCTGACACCTAAAATCTAAAACATTAAACATTCACTCGATTCCCATTCATTCTTCTTCTCTCAAACATTCGATTCACAGTCATACAAAAACATTCATACACAGCCTTACTAGCTAACACACCGCTCACATCCACACTCCCATTCTCACGCACAATCACACCACAATCATTGAGGCTGCGGAGGTCCTCGTACAATTCACACACACACAGAACATGCACCTAATCCTCATTTGCTTTTCCACGTGCACACAAAGCACTTTTACTCAATCCTCGTTCATACAGATGCGCATTCAAACTTCCATGCCCAGTCAACATAAAACATACATACATCCCCGGGTCGAACACATACTCTCTATCCTCACGCGCAAACCTAACATCCCTAATATACTCATACGTGACCCGTCCATTTACATTCGCATCCCATCTTCTCTGCCACTCACCATACAATCTCTCATCCAACAATGCCTTACACTCATCCGACGTTTTCCCAAACAATTCTTCATCACTCACACACTCATTCGCACCTACACTCACTCCATGCTTAAACTTCCACACTATGGCTCGCTTGCGGCACTGCAGGTCCCATAAGATTGCTCCCATGAGGACCTGCATTGCCTCCGTCGAGACGGTTCTGCATACACTCACACATCCATACAACACAGCACGCTGACATCTCTCCAACAGTTTCCTACCATACTCAAAACACAACACACCACTCCACACACTCGCTCCATACAGCACACACGCTTCAAACAACCCTTTATACAGCACACGCATCGCTTTCCTTCTCACACCCCATTCACTCCTAAGTACACGCAACAGTTATCCCACGACATTCATAACTTTCACTCTCACATTCACTAGATGCACTCTAAAATTTATTCGCTCACTCACCCATACTCCCAGATACTTCACATTCGCAACATACTTCATACATTTGCCATTCACGCGTACGTTTGGGCACCTAGACTTCGCCAAGCATCCCTTTAACAACATACACACACTCTTACTTTCCGACACACTCACACCAACTCTCGCTCCCCATTCACTCACAATTCTCATGCATTCGGTTCCCTTTCGCTCTAGTTCCACTCGGCTACGTCCCTCCACAAGCAACAACAGATCATCCGCATACGCTACACATTTGCACTCACATTCATCCAATGTCCACAGGAGTTCGTCCATCATAATGGTCCAAATTAATGGACCACATATGGACCCCTGTGGACATCCACGCTCAACTCTCTTCCATACAATTTCATTCACACCTTCCATACACACCATACGATCCTTAAAGTAGCTCATCCATAACCCAATTTCCTCGCATCCTAAAACATTCAACCTCTCGATCACTCTCTTCCATTTTAAATTATCAAACGCTCCCTGAAAGTCCACAAACATTCCTAATACATACTTACATTCACTCGATTCCACATATTCTCGGACTTTCAGCCACGCACTCTCGGTGGACCGACCCCTTCTAAACCCGTGTTGGGCCCCATTCATTCTCCCATTCACTAAACCCTCAACACGATTCACCATCATTCTCTCCAGTATTTTACCCAACACGGAGAACAAACTAATAGGTCTGTAAGACCTGGGGTCGGCCCGCACTTTGTCAGGGGACTTCAGAAACACAACCACTCTAGCTCTTTTCCATTCACGCGGGAAAGAGTTTGTTCTCAAACACTCATCATACACTCGCTTCATCCATTCCGGAATTACACACCACACACGCTTCACAACCTCTCCACTCACACCATCCAGGCCAGGTGCCTTTTTCACTTTCACTCTTCTCACAGCATCGTTAATCTCACACCATTCAAACTCTTTGTCATTCATTCTACCATTTTGCACACTTAACATTCACTCACATCTCCCATTCCTGTCGCCGGAAAGTGGGCGTCCAACAAGGCACATGCACTCTCCTTCCATGTACTCGTCATTCGTCCGTCCACATTCATAGTACATAAACGTTCATTCCCTCTCTTTCTTCTACACACTTTATACACTGCACCCCATGGATCCACGTTACTCCATTTACTCACGAACTGTCTCCAGTTCGCTTCTTTCACTCTACAAATCTCTCTTTTATACTCTTTCAGACATCTCTTGTACTCATCTTCTCTTTCATTCACATTCTCTCTATTTCTTCTTGCTCTCTGGAATTTCTTCCGTGCTCTTCTCACATTCCGTTTCATTCGCGCTAACACACTCGTCCACCACACAGGATTCTTCTCATTCTTTCTCTTTATCTCTTTCAATCTTCTATCATTCACAACGTGGATTCATGATACCAGACACTCCACCAACTCATCCACACTCGCATTCTCTCCAACATTCACTCCACACTCTGTTACATACTCTCTAAGCTCACCCATATATCCGTCCCAATCTACCCCCTTGCTGGACCACCTCCTTCCGGCACGCATAATGTCATCACATTCATTCTCAAAATTCACTTTCACACTGATGACATTATGATCGCTCACACCCCAGTCACACTTGATCGTCCACTCAAATTGACACCTGGCCCAAGTCTCATTCGCCAGAGTGATATCAATATCACTCTGCCCATGCACACCCGCAAACGTAAACCATTCACTCGGTTCATTCAGCACACGCATTCCGGATCCAATGATCCATTCTTCCATTCGCTCACCACGCTCAACACTCTCTCTCGAATGCAGCTCACCCTTGCTGAACCACAAGGGTGACACTGCATTTGCATCCATACCAATCAACAACCTCTTTCCCCTCATTTTTTCACGCACGCATTCTAGGTAAGCCAGGTACGGCCCAAGGTCATGGCCGTACCTGCAGTATACCGACACAACATACAGTTCCCCGAATTCCCCTTTGACCCACACACATACCCCATGTTCGTTCGTTAGCTCGCTAACGCACATGGACTCCATTCGCTCACTTACAACCACGGCGGCCTTCTTCTGGCCCACCTCAGACACATACACATTCATACTAGAGGGCAAGCCCTTTACGCATCCATCCGCGGCCACATACGGCTCTTGCAATATGGCCACATTCACGCATTTCTCACTCATCAATGCACCCAAATCACACATAACAGCATACGCTCTCTGACAATTACACTGGATCGTATGTAAAACATTCACAGCCATTATTCCGCATTTATTCTCGCACGCTCTCGCTCAGCCATACGAAAATACTCCGGGCATTCCAGAGACGTGACCGAGTGGTCACTGTTTTTACCTTTCATTCTGCAATTTCTACAACATTCATTCTTTTTGCACGCACTCTTTAGATGGCCACTCTCACCGCACTTCTGACATACACTCTCTTTTTCTTTACACTCTCTCGCCATGTGCCCAAACGCACAGCACTTATGGCATCTCAACACACTCACAAATTCTTTCAACTTACATGCTCTCCATCCAACATACATTCGTCCTTCATTCATCAATCTATTCCACATTCTCACTCCCAATTCAAAAATAACATTCCCCACACTTGCATCCTTCTTATTCGTTCTACTCACAACACGCACACTCTCTCTGAACACTTTCTCACTCACACAATCCTTAAGATTTTTCTCATATAATTCCGAGATCAACTCCTCACTCGGAATATCGCAGGGTACATCAAACACAATCACTTTGGCCCCGATCTTTCGGGGCTCATCCACACGCATTCCAATCTCTCGCAATTTCTCACATTCACGCATTTTCTTCATTTCACATTCACTCACCGTTTCGACTGCTATTCCGCCACTTCTTGTCTTTCGCACTGCTTTCACACGCACATTCAAACTTCTACTTACAGCATTCAAAACTTTCTCTTTCACCTGTTCGTTCGTCATTTCCACACTTTCATCCTGTGGTTTTATAACCACCGCATACTTTCGCTCATTCACACGTAACGTCGGTTATTTCACTCCTGTTTTCGCATTCACACTGACACTCGCACTCCTAGTTCCCAGAACACTCGCAAAGGATCTCGCATTCACTCCCTGAACGGGTCCACACACACTCACTGACTCACTGACTCACGCATCTTACATTCTTCCAATCTTCCTTTCAATCTCTCATTCTCACGCATAAGTCTAATCAAACATTCTTCATAATCACTCACACAGCTCAATATATTTTCAGACACACTCTTGCTGACCCGGCTAGAGTCACTCAAAACACACTTCCTCATTCTATCACCAATCGCTCTCATACATACCAATTCATCCCTATCCGCATCACTCTCACGCACAGTCATCACACTCGCTCTCAGATCTTCACACATATTCATGTTCGCACTCACACCTTCATCATTCACGCTCACGCTCTCACACTCACTCATCTCACATTCACTCTCATCATCCACTCTTCTCTTTTTGGAGCTCGCGCTAAAGTAGATAGGGACATAATGTCAAGTTGTTTAACGTCCGATATATACCCGGAGGGTTTCTCCGGACGGCCCCCATGGGCGCGGGATTGGGATAACGCCCAATCAGCGAGACTCCGCAAACCGCGAAGATTACCAGTGGCGCCCCAAGGCTGTAGGACCTTGAGACAGACAACTGGTGGTGCCGGGTGACTTTCCACACCCTACCGGCTTAGCAGGCCGGTGCGCGAGCTGTTGGGACGCAGCTCCCCCGCCGGGACCCTGGAAAAAGGGGTCCCTAGCCAGCATTTGGCTATCAACCACTGCCCCCGCGAGTCCAAACCCAAGACTGGACCAAGCCGAAGCCCGGCGGGCGAACCGGTCCCCGCGGTACCAGTTTTAAGGTCTACTGGTGGGACCTTTTCGACGGAGTAAACCCCGTCTCCCGTATTTAGGATTCCTACAATCCAGGCCTCGGTGTGGCCAGCGCTTCGGGTTCGTGGAGTCGCTACGCTCCAACGGATCAGACAGGAATCCGCCGCGGTGACCAGGCCAAGGCCTGATCCCGCGAACCTTCGCCTGTCGGGGTTCCGCCCTGCGACCCTAGGGGCACCTAAAAACTAAATCTCATTCACACCAACAATCATTCTTCTCCTTTCAAACATCCTTTTCACACTCACACTGAAACATTCGTACGAAGCCTTACATCCAAGCACAGCACTAACATCCACACTTCCATTTTCTCTCACAATCACACCCCAATCATCAAGACTTCGCAGGTCCTCATACATACGACACTCACACAACACATGCTTCCAATCCTCGTACGCTTCACCACACACACACATACTACTTTCACTCAATCCACGTTCATACAAATACCCATTCATACTGCTATGGCCGGTAATCATGAACAACACATACATACTCGGATCCAAATACTCACACTTCCATGCAAACCTTACATCCCTTATAAATTCGTACGTTACCCGTCCATTCTCACATTCATCCCATCTTCTCTGCCACTCATCAAACAACCTCTCATCCAAAATCCTCATGCACTCTGCCGATGATTTCCCATTCAACTCATTGTCATTCACACACTCATTCATACCCACGCTCACACCATTCTTCCACCTAAACATTATCGCCCGCTTGCGACACTGCAGGTCCCATGGGAGGGTTCCCATGAGGATCTGCAGTGCCTCCGTCGAGACGGTTCTACACGCTCTCACACATCCATACAACGCAACTCTCTGACACCTCGCAAGCATTCTCCTTCCATACTCATATTTTAGGACATCACACCATGCACTCGATCCATACAACACACACGCCTCAAACAAACCCTTATATAACACACGCAACGCATTCTTCCTCATACCCCATTCACTCCGTAGGACACGAATCATTTGTCCTACCACATTCATGATCTTGCCTCTCACATTCTCCAGATGCACCTTAAAATTCATACGTTCACTCATCCACACACCAAGATATTTCACACACACAACATACTTCATACATTTTCCATTCACACGTACATTCGGGCATCTACTCCTGGCCAAGCTTCCTTTCAACAACATGCACACACTCTTGCTCTCAGAAACACTCACACCCACTTTCATTCCCCATTCACTCACATTTCTCATCCATTCCGTTCCCTTTCGCTCAAGCTCCATTCGGTTCCGTCCCTCCACAAACATAAGCAAGTCGTCCGCGTAGGCGACACACTTGCATCCACATTCACTCAAAGCCCACAGGAGTTCATCCATCATTAGGTTCCAAATGAATGGACCGCAGATGGACCCCTGTGGGCAACCACGCTCAACATTTTTCCATACACACTCATTTGCTCCTTCCATGCATACAACACGATCCTTAAAATAACTCATCCATAACCCGATTTCCTCGCATTCGATCTCATTCAGTTTCTCAATCACTCTCTTCCACTCTAAATTGTCAAACGCACCCTGAAAGTCCACAAACATACCCAACATATATTTACATTCACTCTGCTCCACACACTCTCGGACTTTCAGCCACGCACTCTCGGTGGACCGACCCCTTCTAAACCCGTGCTGGGCCTCATGCATTCTCTCATTCACTCTACATTCAATTCTATTAACCATCATTCGCTCTAATATTTTTCCCAGCACGGGCAACAAACTAATTGGTCGGTACGACCTGGGATCGGATCGCACCTTTTCGGGAGACTTTAGCAAGACCACAACACGCGCTTTCTTCCATTCACGCGGGAAAGAGTCTGTATACAAACACTCATCATACATTCTCTTCATCCACTCCGGAATTACATACCACACACGCTTCACCATTTCACCAGTCACACCATCTAGACCAGGTGCCTTCCTTATTTTCACACTTTTCACTGCGCACTCAATCTCACTATATTCAAAACCTCTCACATTCACTCTTCCATTCAAAACTTCATTCAACTCATTCACATCATTCATTCCCGAAACAGGGAAGAGGGTTCCCAGCAAGGCACATGCACTCTCATACCACGTATTCGTCAAACTACCATTCACATTCATCGTACTCAATCGCTCGTTGCCTTTCTTTCCTCTACAAATTCTATACACTGAACCCCATGGATCCATGTTGCCCCATTTACTCACGAACTGTTGCCAGTTCGTCTCTTTCACTCTACACAACTTTCTCTTGTACTCTCTCAGACATTTCATATACTCTTCCTTTCTCTCGTTCACATTCACTCCTCTCTTCCTTGCACTCTGAAATTTCTTTCTTCTTTTCCTAACATTCTTCTTCATTCTCTCAAGCTCACGCGTCCACCATACAGGCTTCCTTTCATACACTCTCTTCAACTCTTTCATTCGCCTCTCATTCACAACATGGATCCATGAGGTCACGATATCTACTAATTCATCCGCACTCGCATTTTCTCTCACATCTACTACTGTCGGGTCTGACCTGCAATGGATCTCATCCAGCAACAGATAATCAGCGCTGTTCTCAATCTGGTGGATTCTCCTCATAGCAGCTCCGTAAGACAGGACAACCAGTCTTCTGGATCCGTACCCAGTCTTGTCTGTTGAATCCTCGTGCCATTGCCCGACAACGTATTCTTCGCTGTACAAGTTTGCTCCATTATTTTCCATCTCCAACAACTCACAAATTCTGGAATAAGCAGCCTTGACAGCAGCGACCGTTGGCTGCAATAAGTACACGTTTCGGTTATTTTCGATGGCTTTCATTAGGTTTACAGTGAATCTCATCGTTTTGCCAGACCCTGTCGGTGCCTCAAGCAAATAATACACGTTATTTTCACTCAGTTGCGTGTTCATTAAGTCCACCACTGCTGTCTTAAAAAAAAATTTTCGGGGACAGCGTCTACTGAGACGTCTGGGGCCAAAGTGGTCAGTGCAGTTACCTCGCCTCCCGCTATGACATGCTGCGTGCTACCTATTCGTCTAGTTTCTATCTTTCCTAAACCGTATATTGAGACAATTTCACCTCGCATATTAAACACAGGACAACCGCTCATGCCTGGCACGCCTTTCCAATGGCTAGCTTTAATAAAGTTATACGTGGGGTCCACTTCGATTGGTCTTAGCTCGTAAAACATCGCGTCGCTCCTGTTCCCAAAGCTCGTTTGTGTGCTCTCAACAAGCATGTATTGCCCTACCCTCCTAGACGGACAAACGACACAAAGAATTTCACCCTTCTCTGCTCTGACCATTTTAAAACTTCTTTCTCCGTATGTGACCAAGTCTTCGGCCTCAGAACTATGGAAAGTTTTATCCCAGGGGTACGTCATGCCTGCCCTTGTTAAAGTGACATCGTTACCGTAGGTTACATGGTATGAGGACACTAATAACTCGTTGTCGCCAAAGCAACATCCCGCGCTTACCGCGGAGATCACCTCTCCCAGCCAATAATCGCCCGGCTGCACTTCGCAGATCTCCTCGGGATTGTTTATATTACAGGCAACCCTATCTCGGTCGAACGCCAATTCGCGCACCTCAATCGCCTGCACACTTCTCCAGCCCGCTAGCGAGCGCATAGTAGCATCAGTATTGATCAAGGGCGCCAATCGTGCTGCGCCAACCCTCCAATCGGGATGTATGACCAGTTCGGTGACGCCGATTATCGCATTTGACAGTATGTTTTCTTGCACAACCATCCAATTTCTCAACTCGTTAAGAACGTTGTGATCGTCATGCATAAACCACAAGCATGGCGTCATGGCAATTTTGCAACCATCAAACATTAGGCCTACGTCCTGACTAGTATCCCTACTCAATGCGAGAATCTCACCTGTGTAACTAATTACTTCAAAGCCGCAGCTCCATAGGTATTTGTTAATTTTGCCGGTGACCTCGAGAAGGCTACCAGATGGTGCCCTGACACAAATTGTGTTGCCCATCTCCCTAATTGAAATCTCATGTGCCACTCCTATGTTAACTTTACAGACGTTTTCTTGCATACGCGATGTCGTAGAGAAGCAAAGCATTGGGGACACTTCACTAGATCTACAATTAGGCCCCGTAAGGAGTAAATTTTCCGTTGCGCGCATCCATTTTGTTATGCCACCCTCAGCAGCAATATTAGTCGCTAAGCCGTCTGTCACTCCTCTCACAAATGGACTAAATCGGATAGTCTTAATCGCGCAATATTCCCAGTCAAACGGTTCGTAATGATAATCATTGTCAATCGTCCAAGATGCGACTACGGTCTTGTTCCTACTCAAGAGGCGCATCATCTTATTTCCCTTGAACTCAGCCTTCTCGAAGTATCGCACTGACGCATTTCCGCCGCACGTATCGCGCAATCTCACATAGGCTGTAGTGTACATCTCTCGGCCGTCTATTTTGAACTTATATATATCTGCGCTGCCGTTGATAACCGCAGAAAACCAGTAGTCTCCGATTTTTCTCGCCATCGTAATCACGCCAGCCACTCTGACATTTTCTTTGTAGTACGCGCACCAACCCTTCGTCCAATGGTATAAGCATTGCCCACTAACCAACCTCTCTGCAATTCGCAACACCAAACTATTGATCACGAATAGGTAGTTTCCCCTTTTCATCAAGAATGTCTGTCTCCTGGCAGGTCTCAAGCATCTGCCAGTGTCTGCATGTGTGTAAATGCAATCTGTCTGCATTGAAGAGCAAGCTATTGATATCGTGGTAAGAGTGGTGCCGACGTCAGGATATATTTCGTTCAATCTCCCATCGTTAAACGTATGTATGGCGTACAACGGAGTGTCTCTGCACCTTAAATATGTGAAGTTCTCATATTGGTACCTAGAGTACTTGGTCCCCCAATAGTCCTCCCACTCATCAACTTGCGCAATGCCCTCGTACTCGCGCGTCCTCGGAAACTCGATCAAGGCATCGTCCGCTTCCGCTATGATACTGTCTGGTCTCTCGGCCGCGTCCGTCACTACATCCATTTCCTCGCTTGTTGCTTCTGGTCCTATTCGAGAGCCCGCAATCATCTGCATTACCTCGTCGCGAGTCATTCGACTCGGTCCTGCGACGACGTCCATTCGGTCGTCATCGACGCTTGCCGCACCAGAAAGCTCATCCGGCTCCTCGTCACAATAACGACAGGTAGCGGAGAACTCAAACGGTTCTCCTGCATGGCGCTCCAGCTCCCTCTCGATTAGTTTCCCCCTTTCATCGACCTCGTGTACCACGTAATAATTGCCCTTATTGCCTATTAAAACTGATCCACTAAAGCCTTTCGGATTTAGAATCCTCTCTTCTTTCATCAATCTGTGGTCGCTGACTCGGATGTTCTTGTCCAAGACGCTTGTAAATGTCGGCGTTAGTTTCTTCCGCGTTCCTCGGTATGTGCTCACAAAGACGTCGCCATAGATCTTAACAGCCTGGGGTGGAGGGACGACCACGTGTGCACTAATGTACACACACAGCTTCCCCTGGTACCACTCCCAGGAAAGATATCCTCCACCAACCGCAGCACTATTGATGCCCTTGAAGCTATGCTTTTCGCAGTTTATAAATCTGCTCGCCACCTCCCAAGACACCGGCTCCAGGTCAGGCACATCACTGCAGTATGTGTGTCGAAGGTTGTCTAGAATTCCCCTCACGTCGGTTTTTCTGTCCAAGCTTGGCAACTCGTCGAATATGTCGTAGCTATTCTCAACTCTATTGCGCTTCGGAGTCAGAAATGCACAAACTTGATTTACGTAGGGAAGCCTTAAGTCAACACCAACGACAGCGATAGAATCACTGTATTTGGTGTTTACAAGTATTCTATGGACTCCCTTAACGGATTGCAGGAGAATGATATTCGCTATCGGGCTAACGAAAAACATCATTATGTAGAACATGACGCCATAGATGACCATTTAGCAGATGTCTGCAACAACATACCATTTGGGCATATTATATGCGAAGAACCATGATGCATTGCACCTGATGACCTTAGCTGACACAACCACTGGATACGTTAGGTCTGTCTTTACCGCCAACACCAAGTTGGTCATGAAGAAAAGATAAAACAACCCACCGCAGATAGCAACATTTACTCTTTGCAAGCTTTGGAACGCTACGAATGACAGCGCGATTCCGAGCACGATCTTATACCAACCAAAGGTGAATATTGAACTAATCCTCGCTAAAATCTGAGTTAGAGCCAATGAACCAAACCAGTGCACCGCCCCTTTTAGCCAAGACGTTGGGCTGATCACCTGGGTGCTCCTTATGATTGTATTGTATGCCTCTTGGTTTAGTGGCGCCCAGTTCTTCTTGACATTGGATATATCCAGTGATTTCTTGTCATTTTCGCTCTTTATCAGAAACGTTCTGCTAGCGTTTCCTCGGCAGTAGTACTCCAGGCGTTGTCTCCTCCGCGGGTGTAGATGGACCAACGCACCTTGCATCGGTAAGCATCCCTCAAAATCCACTTCGACATCACACTGGCTCACGTAACTGCTTTCTATTTCAACAACGGTAGTGCTCCGAAATCCGGCCACTCCTGGCTTATTGTCAACCGACAACTGTCCCAGAGGGCACCACGTCGCAACCATACTTTGAATTTCATATTTTGTTTCAATTTCGAAAGTCGCTGAATGTATTTTCCTGTCCAACGTGGCTTCGTAGGCACTGAAAGTTACGTTTGACCCTTCGCCGCATTCATGAAAATCGTCGTGTATGGTTCTCTCCGTGTCTTTATTTTTATATGAGATTGAGTAGCTGTTGTCGTGCGCGGCCCATTCGTGAGTTATACCGTAGCACAGGCTGTCTATCTTCAGCGGCTGCGTTAGGTCGACGCTACCGCAGAGCTTATCCACTTCCACTGCCACCATCGAACAGAAATTCACTGGTCCTCTTTGTGCCAAGACCTTTGGAAACGCTAATGCAGGATCTATTGTGTTGAGAATTTTCATGTCATGGTTGAATGTTTTCGAACTCAGCCTGCTTCTGACACCGACATCCACTCCAACACGATATATAGTTACGTCCAGTGTGGTTTCAGGTATATAGTTCACATGCTTGTAGAATCTAACCTGTGTTCCTAAACTCCCTATGCTGAGACACACGTCATGTCGCATCATAACGCCCTCCCAGAAGGCGGCACACCCACTGCCGTGGAACGCTGGAACAACAGTCGTCTTGGTATCGATGACCCCGATGTCGCATGCATTGGAACACTCATTGGGCCTTTTTAGCAAGTCCGATTGACTCCCTCCCCAGCATGCCCAGTCGAGTTTGGCACAAACCATTTTTGTCTTGTACGGGACAGTTTTCTCGAAACGGTACACGAAAGTTTTGTATATGTTATTAAACTCAATGGAGACGGGACCTAGTACCAAGCATTGCCCCTCTGCGACTGTTAGGTCGAATCGTGTTCCTTTAGTAGTTGACCACCTACCGCTAACCGCGTTCGGTGACACCGAGTTTTCCAAATTGCACGCAGCAGAGCTGTCGCCAAAGTGGTACATGAAAAATATCAATCCAGCTACAATCGTTAACCTAGGATTGCCTGACAAGAATAGTGCCGAAAGTGTCCATATAAGCCAATTAGAACCGACGATGGCCAAGACCTTGGCAAAGATGTTTTTAAGTGTTCCAGGTATCACCGGAGCCCTCTTGAGATCACACGCACACCACTTGTCTTTGTAAACCATGTCATTGTCAGTTGCAGGACCTCTACCCCCACAACAACTCGAGAACGTCCAAGAGTTCCTAGATTTAACGACTTTACCTCCAATGACGAACTCCGTGCGGTCACTATATATGGTTATATCTGAAATCTCAAGTGGAGCCCTGATTTCATGGTCACCGAATGCCCTAAGGTCCCACAAGCTAGCGGCATAGGGCGTAATGCAACTAAGGCACATTGGCTGATTGGTGCTTGATTCAAAAAGTTCTTCTAACTTAAAACAACCCATTGAGCAGCTAACTAAAGTGCCTGTGATTGACACGTGATATCTATTTTCGTTTCCCCTAAATTTCCTGAAACCAATACCACACTGCTTGGAAGGTTCATTCACATTAATCACAACGTTCTTAATGCAATGGCTGTTGTGCATGTCATAACCCGCGACAAGACCCTTAACGCAGCTCTCGTTGTGCCCATTCGACAAGTGGCCCCACTCCCGCCAATATTTGGCCTCGTAACATCCTCCCATTTCGGTGTGGTTGTGGAAATCAGCTTCATGATGGCTATGGGCATCGTGCCCGTGAAGGACTATTTTATTCCACACTTCATTCGCCTGTTCCACTTGTTTTTGGCACCCAGATAGGTTTTCCGAATCTATATTGACGGAATCGAACTTTGAATTTTGGCTCTTCAATAGCTCAATTTTTCGCTTATAACTCTGTCTGCAATCTTCTAATTGCTTAATGTGTTGCAGCAAGTTGTTCAGGTTGTTAGAAGAAACTCTCTTTAAGGAATCCATCAAAGAGGTTTCTACTGCCGGGACCGTGCAATAGTCTAAGGCCAATCTAATATCAGCCCACTCTAGTTGTAGTTCCTTAAGTTCAGACAGTAGTTTGTTTTCCAGCCCTTCTAAACGCGACAGTTTGAGTTGCGAGAAACTAGTAACTTTCGAAATCTCTTTGATTATCGGCTTATCGAGATTGAGGCGACTACCAGCCAAAGAGCAAATGGACTGTGATTGTTTAGTCGTAGCTGGTGTAGCTGACACCCCCAGCATGCCAAACAACAATAGAAGCCCAAGTGTTGGCAAAAACTTACTGGCTGCGTCAACCGTGGCTCTCACCACCCCTTTGTTAGAGGCTGGTTTACGCTTACGGCGGTTTAAAACCACTGGAGCCGAGTTGCCAGCTCTCGACATGACTTGTCGCTGTTCATCAACAGCCTTGTTTGCCATCTTTGCCAATTCGCCTAATTTCTGCGATGTTGCTTTAACCTCTGCAGCGAGTTCAGCTGCTGTGGCTTGAGCTCTAATAGCTTTCCTTTTCTGTGTGGCAACACGTCGGTCTGCCATCCCTCACTACTGTAACTCTGTAAAGATTTAAACTTATCTAATTATTAATAAAATAAACCAATACCAAACGACAAATCAAAAATTAACGTAACACTGCGCATATGTAACACTAAGAGAATATATTGAAAACACTAATCTACAGATAACATGAGGTTATAATAATAAGCTAACGATTACACGTATATTAAGCTATTACTGAATAAGATAATGGTTATTAATAAAATATTAATCGCGCAGAAAACAACTAAGTAATACAAATCGCGATGATATTAATAATAATGATAGTAAATTGGAGACCAATCGGCCTCCAAACTCAAGCTAAAGCCTGAAAAAGAAGCAAGGCTTCAATGGCAGGAATCAGCTTATCTGTCTATTAAGAGACGCAATGCGAAAATCCTCTAGTAAACCTGACAAATAGCAAAATGCAAGTATGTCACACCAGGGGTTGATCAAAATTTCAGTAGATAGGGACAGAAGGTATTTCGCTACCCTGAAGAAGGGGATGCCGCACCTCGAGATTATACTCATATCGGCATGTGACAAGTCACAACGAGAAGCCAGATGGGCCTCCACTTCCTTGGCGGAACCCTCGCCAAGGGAGCACCGTACAGCCAGCGCCTGTACGATGCCTGTGTTTGGAATAACCTCTCCTTCACCCGCAGGATCATCAGAAGAGAAGACCGCCCCTCGCGGGGCGCGACTCATTTAGCCGCCCTGTCCGATAATAACCGTCGAGACGGAATATTACCGTCCAGGACGTTACCAGCGGGGACCACGAGGAGGCTGAGTCGCATTCGGTCTCTAACGGGCTTACAGGACAAGCTTCTGTAAGAGTTTTGATCGCAACAAGTTGCGATCACACCCTCTCGACACATAACTTCCGTGAGGTCGTTATGCCCGCGCCGTCGTTCGGGTGGATTATCACCATCTTTCGGTTCTTTAGTCCCCGTAGTCTGTCTTGGAGACTAGGGTCTCTATTGCCTTTTTATAGGCGGGACACTCATCCTTTCTGGATGAGTGATTATGCGGTCTCTTAGCCCTCTTGCAATTTATGTACGAGGGCTTGTCTTCTTTATTTGGGCAGTCTTTGTAGCTGTGTCCTTCCTTGGCACAATGCCCGCAGGTGTCCACCGTCGCCCAGCAGTGTTTGGCTATATGGCCAAACGCCTGGCAGCGGAAACACCTGCCTGCCACGACGTAGTCACGTACGCGACAGGCGTGCCATCCAAGGAACAGTCTGCCTTTATTCAATATTTTCTCTCTTGTTTTGGGTGATGTTTCCACCACCCAATTATTCCCTTTTGCTGTTTTAAACAGCGGTTTTATTTCATCAACAGCCTCTGTAGGCAAGTCATCGTTCTGTGACTTGAGAGTTGCTATGAGCTCTTCCTTACTCTGATCCGGTACGTTGTACACGATCAGTTTTGGATTTTTCTTCTTGGGGACTGCCACCTTCAGCCCGTTTTTGTTTGCTTTGTCGCTCTTAATGAGCTTCTGGAGGTCATCCTTCGTCGCCGTTTCGACGAGGATGCCTCCTTTATTTATTTTCCTTATTGCTTTAACCCTCAACTTATCTTGGTTGGGGTTAAAGGTTTTCTGCAAAGCAACTTTCGTTGCTTCGCAATCTCTGTTACCTTGGTCTTCGAGGAAGACGGTGACAACATGTCTCACCGCTCCCTTTGGTTTCACTATATTCTTTTTGGTCGCTGTCGCGTACGACTGGGCCATCGGTTTCTTTGCCTGTTTCCTCTCTGTTTTCTTAACTTCGGGAGCAAGTTGCTTCCGAAGTTTGGCGAGTTCCTCCTTGAGGTTCTCGTTTTCCTTCTTTAATTGTAAGTTTGCCTTAGTTATTTCCTCGTTGTTCTTTTCGAGGGTGCTTATTTCCTCTTTTCGATCGACAAGTTGTGCCTTACGTTTGGCTCTTACTGCCGATTCGAACACATACGATTTGTCCGCCTCTTTGAGAAGCTGTTTAAAATGGGCGTGGTCGAGACCAGCCTTTTTAAACATGTACTTCATGTGGTACGCGACATCATCACAGTACTCGAAGAAGGTGACTACATGGCCCTTTCCATGCCTTATCGGCCTGTTTTTGTACTCTCTGAACTCAATCTGTCCCTCGGAGAGATCCTCCTTTACTTCACTTTCCTGCGAAATCGGGGGCAAAGTCGGAGTCGGTAGTGAAGGCCAAAAATCTGTTAACAGCTTTTTGGACGGACACTCCTCATCCGAATCGCTCCCAACTTCTACTTCACTTTTCTGAAGGCAGCGCTTCCTGCCTTTCTCATTTTCCTCTTTCGTCTCTTTGTCGTGTAGTTGTTCAATTAGCACGAATGCTTCTTTCACACTACCGCTAGCGCCACTCTCGCTAGTTTTCTCCTCCGTACATCTTTGGATTTTGGTTTTGTTTTTCGATTTGCCCATAATTGTTCCCACAAGTTGGGACGAAATAAAGTCACCCTCCCGGGTGACGCCCTTTCCAGGAGGGAAGGCTGAATACAACGAGGTTCGCCAGGTGCCTCGAGGTTGGCCGCTAAGGGTTGGTGCACCCACCAACCACGGACCATCGCAAGGACGGCCTGCACCCCTTCGCCGCGCACCATAACTTAAGGTTTCGGATTTATTAGAGAGGTTTATCTCCTCGTGGACCGGCCGGTTAAGGCAAGCCCCCCGACCGGTTATGCTTCGCGTACCACTGGGTGGATGTCCCCAGTGGGTCGTTGCTAGACATACCGGCTACGGTATTTGACGACTCCGCGGTCCGTGCGGTATAAATACCGCCCGGACGCTCGCAGGAGAGTCGCGCCAGAGCCTCGTTGGCAAACTCGAAAGTTTCCCAGGGTACACCACGTGGAGGAGAGGTTGGCTGTGCCAGAATGAAGCTGTGCACCTGTATACCCCAGTAGATAGGGACAGAGGGAATCTCGTTAATCCATTCATGCGCGTCACTAATTAGATGACGAGGCATTTGGCTATTTTTTTTTTTTTTTTTTTTTTTGATAGGAGAAAAAGGGATAATGCATTTACGCACTGAGCCCCGGTCTAGATGGTTGTCGACCGGGAGTGTGGGACTCGCTGCGAACACTTGCAGAATACCCACTAAACCTAAACTCCTACTTTGTGCCTGAGACTGCAGGCAGCACAGTAAACCTCGCAACAGACGGGAGTGCCAGCCTACCGTGAGCTTCCCCTCTTCACGCCAGTGGACTTATTGAAGATGTTAATAGCGTACAGACCGCCAATCAAAACTCTGGTGGAGATTATCTTGGCGGCTGCACGCTTCAGGAGGTTCAATCCGACCAACTGCTCAAAGGATCGACGTCCCCAGATCCCTCGCGCGGACAGTGTCAAAGATGTAAATGACACTTCGTTCACAGAGTACCTCGTGAGTATGGGCTCCCTTAACCCCTCATACTTGGAGATCTTAGCCTGATGTGCCTTCTCCAAGTCGGCGTTTTCGCCGACGACTTTCGCGTCTACAACTATGGCTGTTTGGTCTTTTAACAGCACTACATCAGGCTTAAGTCTTCCGGTGGAGTTTGAAATATGGGTTCTCTGTGAACTGTATAACCTGCATCGATGTGCTTGCACATGTAGTCGATGCAGGCATCGTGCCGCTTGATGCGAGGGCCGTGCGTCCGATGGCAGAGTTGCAGAACATGATGAAGTGTTTCTGCGTCGTGGCAACCTGCTCGGCAATGGCGGTCTCCTATCCTGCCTCTTGCTGTCCGCACTCTTAGCGGAACAGCGTTGATGCGAAGCATGTGCATCTTCACATAATCCTTCCCTGAGACGAAGGTGGTCCCGTCGGTCACCCAACTATGTTGGTTTGTGACCTCGCCAGATCTTGTCAAGGGGCGACCATCGTTTGATACGTGAAGACGCTCTGCGAGGCGCTTCCTATAAGCCGACTTGGTGGTCATAGCTTGCCCCTGATCGTTGAGGCGAAGCTCAGTTCGGCGAATTTCTCCATCCAAGAACGCTTGGATGCTGCTCGGTATCACGGCCCCTTCGTGTACCTTGAGGCTCTGCAGACGGTGTAGCCTCTGGAGCGGTATGCTCCATCTGAACGTCGGGAGCGACAGTCCGCCGTCCTTAGAGTCGGCATGGAAGTACGCGTTCGGCGTATCGTGCGGGAGGGCAAGCCACCTTCGCACAAACAGTCTCGTGACTGCATCGATCTTTCGAAGTAGGCTTAAAGTCGTTCGGCCTAGGACAAGTTGGTGGAATAGTCCTGGAAGTACGACAGTCCTTAAAGCAAACAGCCTCTGCTGTGGCTTGAGGGGTGCCTTGGTCAACCCCTCTAGGTCGGCCCTTAGCTTCGCCAAGGGTTCGCCTATTACCCTGCCCTCTGGGGTAAATGGGACGCCGAGGTACTTCCACTCGTCAGATCGCTTCAAAGGCGGTACTTGTCGACCAGAGCAGGTGAAGACCTGGTCGGCATCGATACTCGTCTTTTTAGCCTTAGCGTTTCCCCTCAGACTGACCGTGAAACACTTTGCCGCATTGACACTGAGTCCGCATTTTGATAGGTGTTCGGCGGATGTATCGAGCAATTCTTGCAACCCGGCTGTAGTGGTTGCTATGAGTATGAGATCGTCCGCGAATCCCATTGCGTTGACTGACATGTCGCCTAGTTGTATGCCTACCTCTTTGGGCAGCTTGGCGAACAGATCGTTAATGATCAGGTTGAAGATCATTGGTGACAGAGGGTCAGCTTGTTTAACTCCACGCCCCGGACGTATAGGGCGGGAGAGCCAGTCTTGACACGCGAGACGCGTAACAGCACCTCTGTACGTACTCATAATATACTCGACCATCCGCGGCGGTACTCCTGCGCTTAGCAGAGTGTCGTTGATGGCATTGTGAGACACGGAGTCAAAGGCTTTCTCGACATCTAAGGAGGCCATAAAGATATCCTTATGCTTCTGTCTGCCATACGATAGTAAAAAATCAAGCAGGAAGATATTCTCACTGCACCCATCAATCGGTCGGAAGGCTTTCTGCCTTTTGTCCAAGGGAATCAGTTGGAGCATTCTATTTGCCAGAACCTTGTGAAAGGTTCTGACAAGGACCGATGACACCGTGATGGGTCGAAACTCAGATGGCTGAGTTGCGTTGTCTTTCTTCGGAATCAAGGTCGTGCGTGATTCCATAAGATGCGCGGGCAATCGCCCGGCAAGTAAAAGAAGATTGACCACGCGAGTGAGTATCTCCTGCGGGACAGCCCTCAAGTCCCTGGCAGACAGGCCGTCCGGACCAGGAGCTGTGCCGACTGGCGGCATGGCTTTGCGGATCTCCAGCGGCGAGACTGGAGACCAAAGTCCCCTAAGGAGCTTAGCGGGCTTCCTGGCACCGGGCGTGGACGTGCTCTCCGACGCCATGAGGGACTCCCAAAAGGGAGTCATCACGTCTGCAGGCGGGACATTAGCTGTATGTTTGTCCCGCAGCAGCGTTCTTAGACAGCCGGAGCGGTTTTTCCCCCACATCTTCTGGATTTTGGCGTACTCTGCTCTTCGAGCACGTCTTTTGGAAATCTTAGGGTCCGGCTGTTTAGACCCTTTGGCTGCACGTTCCTTCCGTGGCTTATTCGGAAAGGCCTTCAAGAGGTACAACGTGAGCTCTTCCAGGATGTGATTTGGGGATACCGCCCCAGCTGAGCGACAAAGGTTTTCGAGTCGCTTGGCGTCGAACTTGTCGGTCTTAATCGGTGGCAGGGAAGTCAAGTAATCTAACACCTGGGCATCCGACTCGTCGTTCGAGTGCTCACTTAGAGTGCGAGTCGGAGCCGTGGCGGGACTTGACACATACGGGCAAGGGGTCTGAAACACAGGCTCAGGCTGATGTTCGTCCCGAGTTGTGACGACCTCCTTCAGAAGCTGAGACACAAGAGACTTGTGCTCAGCTTTGCGTCGTTGTCCTTTAATAGATTCCAAGGTCCGGTCCGTGAAGACCTTGGCCAACTCTTGGTTGAGGAACTTGACTCCCTCCAAAAGAAGCTTTGCCTCTTGCCTCGCCAACAGAGCGGACTCCTCAGGGTTCCACCTAGTCCTTGTCAGTTCTTTGGAGGACTGCTCCACAAGCTGGTTTTTGTCGTACCAGTCCTTGTGAGCCTTCTGTTGGTGAACCCCCAGGCCGATCTTGGTCTTAAAGAATCGGCCACAGTCCGCATATTGACAGTGAAAGGTCCTCACTCCGGAGGCCAACCTCTCACCGTCCTGTTGCGAGTCGCTAACTGGGTCGGCGGAGCCAGTGGGCTCGCCGACATTTTTCATCCGAGGCTGTGTTTTATTCTTTGGGCCAGTTAGAACCGCGCAAGGGGGGAGGCAGCCCCCAGGCGCGTTGGGCGCAGAGGCGACTCTCAGCGAACTCCGAAGAGAACTGCAGCGGGAGCCTCGGGCAGGCGGTCGCTTGCTAAACTAAGCCTCGATGCAACGAAGCGCCGACAGTGCCCCGCATGGAACGGGCTTCGTGAAGTCTGAGCAGCGCCGTAGCGTAGCTATATGCATAGGTGGACGTTTTTGAGCGACATCACGGCAGAGGACAAGTATTAGCGGCGTGTTGCTTTTGTCAAGGTTTACATGACATTATGTCCCTATCTATCTTTACTCGTCCCCCGGCGATATGGGACGGTGTAATCACAACATACCAACCGATACAAGTATTGGCGGCATGGTGCTTTCTGACACCGAGTAAAGCTAGCGGGGCCGTCCGGCCAGGGGATAAGCCAGGTGTGCGGCTGACACATTTTTGACACTCCCGCCGAAACAGGCACTGGTAGGGCAGGGAACCCCACCGATACAAGTACCAGCGGCGTGTTTGTTTTGAAAAAAGGCATAAAAAAAAGAAACGACGCCGTAGCGCCGTTTCTTGCCTTGTCGTCCCCGACGGCGTATTAAAGCAACAGCACCACCGGCCAAGTCCCAGCCGCGTGTTGCTTTTAAAAATGGCATAAAAAAAATAAGCGACGCCGAAGCGCCGCTAATTGCTTTGATGTTATGCGTTCCTTCTACCGTAGTAGAAGGAGCGACGCCGTGTCGTCGCTGAAGCCTGGATGTTCTGCTTTGTTCCATTTGCGACACACTGCCGGCACTCGCCGCAGCCCATGAGAGGCTGGTCTGGGATACTAGTGCCAGCCCGAAGGCTGGTCCGACACCTCATGACGACCGCCTCTTAAGAGAGTCATAGTTACTCCCGCCGTTTACCCGCGCTTTTTTGAATTTCTTCACGTTGACATTCAGAGCACTGGGCAGAAATCACATTGCGTCAACACCCGCGGGGGCCATCGCAATGCTTTGTTTTAATTAGACAGTCGGATTCCCCTAGTCCGTGCCAGTTCTGAGCTGAGCGTTGAATGGCGGCCGAAGAGGACGAACGCTACGCGAAAGCCTCGCAGCAAGGAAGATCCGCGGGAGGCCAAGGCTCGGGACCGAGCTCGGATCCCTGCACGTTGCCGTACATGTTCACCTCGCCCAGGCCCGGCACGTCAGCCAGACCCGCTTCCCGACCAAGCCCGACACGCCCCGCTCCTCAGAGCCAATCCTTATTCCGAAGTTACGGATCCAATTTGCCGACTTCCCTTACCTACATTAATCTATCGACTAGAGGCTCTTTACCTTGGAGACCTGCTGCGGATATGGGTACGAACCGGCGCGACACCTCCACGTGGCCCTCTCCTGGATTTTCAAGGTCCGAGGGGAAGATCCGGACACCGCCGCAACTGCGGTGCTCTTCGCGTTCCAAACCCTATCTCCCTGCTAGAGGTTTCCAGGGAACTCGAACGCTTATACAGAAAAGAAAACTCTCCCCGGATCTCCCGACGGCGTCTCCAGGTCATTTTGGGTTACCCCGACGAACACTCTTACGAGGGCCCGAATGGTATGCGGTTCCGCTGCCGGGTTCCGGAATAGAAACCGGATTCCCTTTCGCCCGATGGGTGTGTACTTTTTGTCTCTCTCTCTCATATTGATCGTGTATAAAATAAAAAAACACCTCATCTACATAGGATTTCTCTTAGGGCTTAGGATCGACTGACTCGTGTGCAACGGCTGTTCACACGAAACCCGTCTCCACGTCAGTCCTCCAGGGCCTCGCTGGAGTATTTGCTACTACCACCAAGATCTGCACCGACGGCGGCTCCAGGCAGGCTCACGCCCAGACCCTTCTGCGCACACCGCCGCGACCCTCCTACTCGTCAGAGCTTCATGGAGGATTCGACCCGTAAAGGAAGAATCCCGCCCCATTTGCCGCTGACGGCGGAGTATAGGCGCGACGCTTCAGCGCCATCCATTTTCAGGGCTAGTTGCTTCGGCAGGTGAGTTGTTACACACTCCTTAGCGGATTCCGACTTCCATGGCCACCGTCCTGCTGTCTTAAGCAACCAACGCCTTTCATGGTATCCCATAAGCGTCGACTTAGGCGCCTTAACTCTGCGTTTGGTTCATCCCACAGCGCCAGTTCTGCTTACCAAAATTGGCCCACTTGGCACTCTGATTCATAAATCTCGTGGCTTCATTGATCCAAGCAAGCCAGAGATCTCACCCATTTAAAGTTTGAGAATAGGTTGAGGTCGTTTCGGCCCCAAGGCCTCTAATCATTCGCTTTACCAGATGAAACTCGCACAAGTTCACGGAGGAACAAGCGAGTGCCAGCTATCCTGAGGGAAACTTCGGAGGGAACCAGCTACTAGATGGTTCGATTAGTCTTTCGCCCCTATACCCAGTTCCGACGATCGATTTGCACGTCAGAATCGCTACGGACCTCCATCAGGGTTTCCCCTGACTTCGTCCTGACCAGGCATAGTTCACCATCTTTCGGGTCCCAACGTGTACGCTCTGGGTGCGCCTCTTCTCGCAATGAGAACGAGACGCCCCGGGAGTGCGAGGCCGCATCGCAACGCGGCCCATCCTCCCTCGGTCGACGCTAAGGAACGACCTTCACTTTCATTCCGCCTTTAGGTTTACAAAATCCCAATGACTCGCGCACATGTTAGACTCCTTGGTCCGTGTTTCAAGACGGGTCCTGAGAGTACCCAAAGCAGTAGCGTCGCCGACCGGTAATTCGAAGCTTGGCCAGTCCGAGGACACCGCCTGCCAACAGCTGACCAGGCTCGGAGCCGGCACCAGGTCCGTACCTCCGAGGGTATACTGATCGAGCTTGCGGCGGGCCTGACGCACATACATTCGAAAATGGATTGGTTGCGGCCCGATACCGTCAGAGTACCGTCGCGCAGCCGGCCGGGCCGCCGAGGGTCTGTCGCGTGCGCCAAAGGCGACGCGGCAGGCAACCACTCGGGCCGTAGACCGACACGCAACGGGTCGCGACGTTCTACTAAGGGAGAAGTGCACGACTACGTTGCCGGAACATTTAGGCCGAAGGCGGTGTACCCTCGCGCATTGGAACCACGAAGGTCCATACGCGGGGTATCTGCGCGCCAACGGAAGCCAGCCTCGTCGACGATGAATCTCCCCATTCGATCTTTTGGGTTTCTCAGGTTTACCCCTGAACGGTTTCACGTACTCTTGAACTCTCTCTTCAAAGTTCTTTTCAACTTTCCCTCACGGTACTTGTTCGCTATCGGTCTCGTGGTCATATTTAGCCTTAGATGGAGTTTACCACCCACTTAGGGCTGCACTCTCAAGCAACCCGACTCTAAGGAAAGGTCCTCCCGAAACGCGTACCGGTCGCTACGGGCCTGGCACCCTCTACGGGTAAATGGCCCCATTCAAGATGGACTTGGACGCGGTTCGACGTCACGGGATAAATGGACCCTCCTGAACACTACATTTCCCTACGGCGGAACCGCGGGATTCAGTGCTGGGCTAATTCCTGTTCGCTCGCAGCTACTAAGGAAATCCTTGTTAGTTTCTTTTCCTCCGCTTAGTAATATGCTTAAATTCAGCGGGTAATCTCGCCTACTCTGAGGTCGTCGTGAACGTGAATTGTATGAAAATTCAATCGAATTTCATAAAAATCGCTCAAAGGCAAAAAAAACAAAGTCTAGAGGAGAGTGCGTTCGAACACAACATATTCATATTATAACGTATATAAATGATAAATATACCGCGACACGCGCGACTCCGTATCGTCGCGAAAAATCGTTCGCGAACGCGTCTTATGCGCCTCACCAGTGGTCTCTGCTGCGTCGCGTGTCTATATTCTCTTTTTACACTCTTCTCCTTCTTCTATCACATTTTACTCGATCGCGAAAAAGACTCTCGCTAGACGATCTCGCGCTCCGGTTAACTTTAACGCCCGTCCGAGAAGAATTTTCGGGGACTGGACGACCGAAGCGGATCTCGCGCGGTCTCGCGATCGACAGTGAAGAGAAGTGCAGAAGAGGAAAAGAAGACACGACAAACACACACCATGGGGCGACCGACGCGTTCGTTTCAACGCTTTCGCACAAAGTCGGCGGCGGTTATATATTTATATCATTATATTCCGGCGGACGGGACGCGACGTTCGAAAGCCTCGTCAAAGAGGAGCTCCTCCTGCCTCTTCCTCTCTCTTTTCTACGAGAAAAGATAAACGTATTTTACGGGGATACGGAAACGTTACCACGTGGTGTCACACACGATCGTCCGTCTCTTCTCTATAGCAGAAACCGATAAAAATACACCTCCCGAAAGAGAGTATATGGTGATTCTTTTTATATATATATATTTCGAAATACAACTGAACGTGGCGGAAGCGCACGGTGGTGGTCCAGCGAGGACACGCGACGACGGGGAATAAGAACTATTCGACCCGTTACGAATACGCATGCTCGTCCCGCACGATTTTAACACACACCGTGTTTTTCTCCAGTCGTCAAAGCGTTCGTGCGTCGAATTCAAAAAATAAAAAAAAGAAATACACCTTTTCTCTCTCTCTCTCGGGGTAAAAAGAGTCGATGTGTATTGTGTATAAAGGTTCTGCTGCGAGAAGTCTCGTTTTGCCGTGTGTTTTGGTAACGACGATCCTCCGAAACGTACATCTCATTCGTAAGAGAGGAAGAAAACAATCTCCCTGGGGCCAGTCGGTAATATACCGACATACGACGTGTCGTGCACATCCGTCTCACGCACGGTATACAAAATATGAATAAAACGTGTGTAGTCTCTCTCTCTCTCGACTTCTTAATATTTTCTTTCACCTCTGACGCATCATTTCAGGTGACGTCGGGAGCGCGGGAAAAAAAATTTTTCTAAACACACGAAACCGTTCATCTCACGAACAGCCGAAAAAGTTGTCGCTCAGATCCATATCGCAGTGGAGCGGTATCCGCGGGCGGTCGTAATTGAACGACGCACGACGCCGCGAACACTCACGCGAGTCCATACAAACGATTCCGATCGTTTTGCAACAACTAGAACGTACACTGTCCGTGAAATTCACAGAATTTTCGCGTGTCCGCGACAAACGCCGACGAGACACCCATCGTTCGCTCGTACGTAGCATCCTTCTCTTAACCCGACTCAGAAACGTTCTTTGCGCCCTTCGGTAAAAAAACGTTCGATCCGAAGAGGTGAACGACGGCGGGGATTTGACAGAGCTACGCAAGCAGTGTATGGTACGTAAACGACCCTCAGCCAGGCGTGGTCCAGGAATTGTATCCGTGGACCGCAATGTGCGTTCGAAATGTCGATGTTCATGTGTCCTGCAGTTCACACGTTGACGCGCAATTAGCTGCGTTCTTCATCGACCCACGAGCCAAGTGATCCACCGTTCAGGGTAATCGTATAAATTTTATATTTCACATATATAATTTTATTCTCATTTGTTCGACCTAATATCTCTCTTCTTTCAAAGAGAAGATAAAAGTTGATACCTGAATCTCCGACCAGCGCGCGAAGGAGATTCAGGCGTCGCCTTGGAGACGACACCGAAGCCTTTCGAGACGAAAAACGTTCAAGTAATATGTATATATTTCTCGACGTTCCGGGCGTATAGTGCATTCAAAAACCCGCGAAAGACGCAGAAGACTCGCACGCGTGGAAACGACGGGGATATATTTTGTATCCTACCCGATACTGAATCCATCGCGTGCAGTCGACCCTCGCGTTCTTCCGATCAGACGCATCTATTGTTGCGCGCATGTTTTCGCGTCGCATCGCGCGAAACGTTGCACGAATCGTACCGATCGATCGATTGAAAGCAAATAATGAAAAAAGACTTCACAGCTGGCTCTTTGCCGGTCATTCGTCCCATGTTATCTCTTGCCGCGAAATTGGCGCGCAAGAGTTGGGTGTCAGACGCGCGGCTTTAAAACGAGCTTCACGGCCGGTCCCTTCGTTACCGCTTTCGTTCTTTCTCTCGGAACGACCATGAACGAACACGACGAGCGACGCTACGGCATACACACGTCCACGGATTCGATTAAAAAAACAGACTTCACAGCTGGCTCTTTGCCGGTCATTCGTCCCATATTATCTCTTGCCGCGAAATTGGCGCGCAAGAGTTGGGTGTCAGACGCACGGCTTTAAAACGAGCTTCACGGCCGGTCCTCTCAATTCCGTGTACGGTACACGCAAGATGCGGGTTCCACTTCCAGACTACCCGGTCCCTTCTCTCTACGAGAATCGATAGTAGAAGAACGGCTCGAAAACGCGTCTCAGAGACTAGGGGAAAAGAAGCGGTATGCGAGCGAAACGAAAACGCATTATGGAAACGTCGCGAAACAATGTTCGACGGTTGCTCGGTTCCAATCGTGCGGCCGTTTCAATTTCTCGTGCGCTTCACCGTCCCTCCGTAACTCTGGCCGATCGCGTATACCGAAGAGCCGACACGCGCAAAAACCACAGGCATTGTATACTGTATATATATATATATATATATATATATGTTACAGTCACAGCCTTCGCGCGTTTTACTCTCCGACGCGGGGTTTCCACGACGAAAGAGAGACAGTTTCGTGGCGGGTGACTCGGCCGAATCGCTACGACGGGTATTTCTATTATAGAACGAATCATCGCCACCCTTTACCAGTGCCCGACGAAGGAATCACAAGGTCATCTGGAGTTTACAATGCCAGCGACGGTAATTCCAACGAAGACCCGATAAGTCAACTCATCGTTCTATTTCTCCCCGTACAGAAAAGCGAATCGACGCTAATGCACCTCGCGCAAGCACGAACGTTCTCTTCGCGTGGATCATCCCATCGTCGAAAGATGTAAAGACGCATTGGAGATCGTGGTCTCTGGCGGGCTCATTGCACGCCCCACTGCATATCTGTCCTCGAATCGAGAATGATTCGTCCACTAAGGCTGCGAAACTACGCGTCGAGGAAACTAGGGGAAAGAAGCGGGATGCGAGCGAAACGACAATACATTATGGAAACGTCGCGAAACAATGTTCGGCGGTTGCTCGTTTCCTCCTGCGGACGTTTCATTGCTCGGGCGCTTCACGTCCCTCCGTAACCTTCGCGCGATCGCGTGCCCCGGAGAGCCGGCAACCGGTGAACCACAGGCGTATAAACTATAGTCTTCTATAGCAAGCCTTCGGCGGTTACTCTCCGACGCGGGGATTCCACGACGAGAGAGAATTTCGTGGCGGGTGACATCGGTCGAAACGCTACGACGGGTATTTCTATTATAGAACGAATCATCGCCACCCTTTACCAGTGCCCGACGAAGGAATCACAAGGTCATCTGGAGTTTACAATGCCAGCGACGGTAATTCAAACGAAGACCCGATAAGTCAACTCATCGTTCTATTTCTCCCCGTACAGACAAGCGAATCAACGCTATCGCACCTCACGTATGCACGAACGTTCTCTTCGCGTGAATCGTCCCATCGTCGAAAGATATAGCCGCTTGGAGATCGTGGCCCATCAAGTTCTTCCGTAACTCCTGACCGAACGCGTACCCCGGAGAGCAGGCAACCGGTGAACCACAGGCGTATAAACTATAGTCTTCTATAGCAAGCCTTCGCGTTTACTCTACGACGCGGGGATTCCACGACGAGAGAGATTTTCGTGGCGGGTGACACGGCCGAATCGCTACGACGGGTATTTCTATTATAGAACGAATCATCGCCACCCTTTACCAGTGCGCGACGAAGGAATCACAAGGTCATTTGGAGTTTACAATGCCAGCGACGGTAATTCCAACGAAGACGATAAAACTATATAAAACTCTATAAAAGTATATAAAACTATATAAAACTATATAAAACTAATAAAACTATATAAAACCATATAGAACTATATGAAACTATGTAAAACTAATAAAACTATATGAAACTATACAAAACTATATGAAACTATATAAAACTATGTAAAATTATATAAAACTATGTAAAACAATGTAAAACTATATAAAACTAATAAAACTGTATAAAACTACATAAAACTATATAAAAGCATATAAGACTATAAAAAACTATAAAAAACTATAAAAAACTATATAAAACTATATAAAACTATATAAAACTATGTAAAATAATATAACACTATGTAAAACTATGTAAACCTAATAAAACTATATAAAACTATACTAAACTATGTAAAACTATATAAAACTATATAAATCTACATAAAACCAAGGAAAACTAGTTAAAACTAAATAATACTATATAATACTATATGAAACTAATAAAACTATATACAACTATATAAAACTATATAAAACTATATAAAACTATATAAAACAATATAAAACTATATAAAACTATATAAAACTATGTAAAACTATATAAAACTATATAAAAGTATGTAAAAGTATATAAAACTACTAACACTATATAAAACTATTTAAAACTATATAACACTAAATAAAACTATATAAAACTATATAAAACTATATAAAACTATATAAAACTATATAAAACTATATAAAACTATATAAAACTATATGAAACTATACAAAACTATATAAAACTATATAGAACTATATAAGACTATACAAAACTATATAAAAGTATATAAGACTATATAAAACTATATAAATCTATATAAATCAATATAAAACTATATAAAACGATAATAAACTGTATGAAACCATATAAAACTACATGAAACAATATTAATCTATATAAAACTATATAAAACTATATAAAACTATGTAAAACTATATAAAATTAATAATACTATATAAAACTACAAAAAACTATATAAAACTATATAAGACTATATAAAACTATATAAAACTATATAAATCTATTATAACTATATAAAACAGTACAAAGCAACACAAATCAATATAAATCTATATAAAACTAATAAAAGTATATAAAACTACATAAAACTATATAAAATTATGCAAAACTATATAAAACTTGTTGAAACCAATAAAACTATATGAAACTATCCAAAACTATATAAAAGTATATAAGACTATATAAAACTATATAAATCTGTATAAAATTATATAGAACTATATAAAACTATAGAAAACTATATAAAAGTATATAAAACTATACAAAACTATATAAAACTTTGTAAAACTAATAAATCTATATGAAACTATACAAAACTATATAAATGTATATAAAACTATATAAAACTATGTACAACTGTAGAAAATTATTTAAAACTATATTAAACTATATTAAACTATATAAAACTATGTAAAACTATATAAAATTAATAATACTATATAAAACTAGAAAACACTATATAAAACTATATAAGACTATATAAAACTATATAAAACTGTATAAAACTATATAAGACTATATAAAACTATATAAAACTATGTAAAACTATATAAAACTATATAAAAGTATGTAAAAGTATATAAAACTACTAACACTATATAAAACTATTTAAAACTATATAACACTAAATAAAACTATATAAAACTATATAAAACTATATAAAACTATATAAATCTATATAAAACTATATAAAACTATGTAAAACTAATAAAACTATATGAAACTATACAAAACTATATGAAACTATATAAAATTATGTAAAATTATATAAAACTATGTAAAACAATGTAAAACTATATAAAACTAATAAAACTGTATAAAACTACATAAAACTATATAAAAGCATATAAGACTATATAAAACTATATAAAACTATATAAAACTATATAAAAATATACAAAACTATATAAAACTATGTAAAACTAATAAAACTATATGAAACTATACAAAACTATATAAAAGTATATAAAACTATAAAAAAGTAATAAAACTATATGAAACTATATAAAACTATATAAAATTATATAAAACTATATAAAACTATATAAAACTATATAAAACTATATAAAACTATATAAAACTATATAAATCTATTAAAACTATATTAAACTATATAAAACTATGTAAAACTATATAAAACTATATAGAACTAGATAAAACTATACAAAAGTATATAAAAGTATATAAGACTATAAAAAATATATAAATCTATATAAAACAGTATAAAACTATAAAAAACTATATAAAACTATACAAAACTATACAAAACTATGTCAAACTATATGAAACTATATAAAACTACACAAAACTTCATAATAATATGTATAACTGCATAACACAATGTAAAATGTGAAATACAATAAAAAAGAATACCAAACAATGTAGAACCGCTTAAAACTACATAATGCTATAGAAACGTGTATAATACTACATAAAACTGTATAAAATTATATAGAACTATAATATACTTTACAAAAGTGTATAAAACTGTATAAAATTATATAAAACTCGCATAACACAGTTCCAGATCGCTTCTCGGCATTATGATTAATATCAACGTGTGCTCGCATAACACAGATCCAGATCGCCTCCCGGGCCTTACGGCTAATGTGAACGCGTACTAGCATAAGCCAAATCCAGCTCGCTTCTCGCCCTTATGGTTATGCTTTGCCATAAGCCCGAGAGGATATCTGCATTTGTGTTATGCGTGCTCACATTGATCTTAGTAATAAGGCCGAGTAGCGTTCTGGATTTGGGTTATTCGATTACACTTTGATCTTAGCCATAGGGCCGAGAAGCGATCTGGATTTGTGTTATTCGAGTTCACTTTGATGTTACCCATAAAGCCGAGAAGCTATCTGGATGTGTGTTATGCGAGTACACATTGATCTTAGCCATAAGGCCTAGAAGTGAACTGGATTTGGGTTATTCGAGTACACTTTGATCTTAGCCATAATGCCGAGAAGCGATCTGGATGTGTGTTATGCGATATTATGTGTTTCAAATAGTTTTATATTGCTTTATATAGTTTTATATCGTTTCATGCAGTTTTATGTAGTTTTATATAGCTTTATATTGTTTTATGTAGCTTTATGTGGCTTTATATTGCTTTATATTGTTTTATATTGTATTTCACCATGCTATCTTGTTTTGTGCAGAGTTGCATATTTTCGAATTGTTTTGTGTAGTTTTATATTCTTTTATATATTTTAGTACGGTTTTATATAGTTGTATATAGCTTTATATAGTTTTATGTAGTTTTATACAGTTTTAAATAGTTTTAAATAGTTTTATATAGTTTTATATAGTTTTATATGGTTGTATATAATTTTATGTAGTTTTTGTGGTATTATACTGTTTTATACTTTTTATATTGTATGTTGGGGTCTCGGTCTATCCTTTGAATGATTTAGAAATCGCGACTTAACGAAAAGAGTGGACTATATTTGAGCAACTCAGGCGGGTTACAAGTTGTCTAAGTGTGACTCTCCTAGTCGGTGTTTGCTATGCGAATGAATTTTGAACTCGCGAGTGTTTCTCAGCTCCCCCTTGGAATTGGTAATTGTCCACTGATTGATTCTTCCAATTTTTGGAAAAGTCCAATCAGCGCACCTAGGTTTGAACACACCCCTTCCGTTACGCCCTCGGCGTGTTTCCTTCAGGAAGGTGTCGCGAGATTTCCAAGGGGGAAGAGACGCTAGAATTCGGCGGTGGTTGGCGACACATCTGGTCACCACGAGAGGCGGTTTCCTGACCCTGCATCGGCCGCGGAATCCGTTGGGTGACCCATGGTTCTTGCTGCCATGCTCAGGCCGTGAAGGTTTACAGCTGGGCAATAACTATTGAGACGAACAAAAATATGTGCAAGAAACTAAGGGTATTTACAAATGCTATAACAAAGAGTAAAAATTATAAGGAGTGTACCATCCGGCGAGGGTCGTCCAGCTGGCAAAAAAAAACTATATTTACGAATTCGCAAAAATAGCTGTGCTTCTAAGCCCTGGCATAAACCCCGTACAAATCGGCCCGAACACTGTTTGTTAACTTTTTACATTGTTTTATACGGGCTTATATAGTTTTGTGTAGTTTTATATAGTATTGTACAGTTTCGCATAAGTTTATATAGTTTTGAATAGGTTTGTATAATTTTACAGTCTTTTATATAGCTTCATTTAGTTTTACGTAGTTTTACATAGTTTTATATAGCTTTATATAGTTCCATTTAGTTTTATATAGTTTTACATAGTTTTATATAGCTTTATATAGTTTTATATAGCTTTATATAGTTTTATATACTTTTATATATTTTTATATACTTTTATATAGTTTTATATAGTTCTACATAGTTTTATACATTTTCATACAGTTTTATATAGTTTAAAACAGTTTTAAATAGTTTTATATAGTTTTATATTGTTTCATATCGTTTTATATGGTTCTATTAGTTTTATATAGTTTTATGTAGTTTTATACAGTTTTATAACGTTTCACATAGTTTTATATCAGTGTCATGGGAGTACACGTTGACCTTATACATAAGGCCAAGAAGCCATACCGATCTGTGTTATTCGAGTACAGTTTGATCTTAGCCATAAGACAGACAATCGATCCGGATGTGGGTAATTCGAATACAGTTTGATTTTAGCCGTAAGTCCGAGAAACGATCTGGATGTGTGTTAAGAGAGTACACATTGTGACTAACCGTCAGATTAGTGCTTCTCGGCCTTACGGTTAATATCATTGTGTCAACGCATAATACAGACACAGGTCGCTTCTCTGCCTTATGGCTAAGATCAACGTGTACTCACATAACACAGATCCAGGCCGCTTGTTGGCCTTATGGAAAAGACGAAAGTGTACTCGCCTTAGACATATTCAGATCGCTTCTCGGCTGTAAGGATAATATAAACGTGTACTCGCATAACACTGATACAGGTTGCATTCTCGGCCTTATGTATAAGATAAACGTGTACTCGCATATCACAGATCCATATCACTTCTGCGCATTATGGATAAAGCTATATAGAACAATGCGAAACTATATCAAACTGAATCAAACAATATAAAACTATATAAGGCTACATAAAACTGTATAAAACTATGTAAATCTATATAAAACTATATAAAACTATACAAAACCATCACAAACTGTATAAAACAGTATAAAACTAAATTAAACAATACAAAACCATACAAAACAGTGGCAAAATGTATAACTGTAAAAAAATAAATAGGACTGTCTGAAACTGTATAAAACTATATTAAACTATATATAATCTATTAAAACTATATAAAACTATCTAAAATTACATAAAACTACACAAAACTACATAAAACTATATAAAACTATTTAAACCTATAAAGAGCTATACAAATCTATTAAAACTATATAGAACTATATAAAGCTACATAAAGCAATATAAAAATATATAAATCTGTATAAAACTATATAAAACTATTTAAACCTATAAAGAGCTATACAAATCTATTAAAACTATATAGAACTATATAAAGCTACATAAAGCAATATAAAAATATATAAATCTGTATAAAACTATATAAAACTATGTAAAACTATGTAAAACTACATAAAACTATGTAAAACTATAAGAAACTGTAACAAAACTATATAAATCTACTAAAACTACATAAAACTATATAAAACTATATAAAAGTATATAAAACTGTATAAAACTATATAAAACTATATAAAACTATAAAAAACTATATAACTATATAAAAGTATCTAAAACTGTATAAAACTATATAAAACTACATAAAACTATATATAACTATATAAAGCTATATAAAACTGTATAAAACTGTATAAAACTATATAAAAGTATATAAAGAGATACAAAACTATATAAAACTATATAAAACTGTATAAAACTATACAAAACTATATAAAACTATATAGAACTATATAGAACTATATAAAACTATATAAAACTGTATGAAACTGTATAAAACTATATAAAACTATATAAAACTATACAAAACTACATAAAACAATATAAATTTATATAAAATTATATAAAACTATATGAAACTCTATATAACTATATGAAACTATATAAAACTATATAAAACTATATAAAACTATATAAAACTATATAAAACTATTTAAAACTATTTAAAACTATTTAAAACTATATAAAACAATATAAAAATATATAAAACTATATAAAACTATGTAAAGCTATGGAAAACTATATAAAACTATATGAAACTATATAAAACTATACGAAACTGTATAAAACTATATAAAACTATATAAAACTATATAATAAGGTATAAAACTATATAATACTATATAAAACTATATAATAAGGTATAAAACTATATAATACTATATAAAACTATGTACTACTATATGAAACTATATAAAAATGAATGAAACAACATAAATCAATATAAAACTATATAAAACTATGTAAAACTATATAAAACTAATAAAGCTATACAAAACTGTATAAAACTATTGAAAACTTTCTAAAACTACATAAAATTATATAAAACTGTGTAAAAGTATATGAAACAATATAAAACTAATAAAACTATATAAAACTATACAAAAATATATAAAACTATATTAAATTGACAAAACTATGTAAAACTATATAAAACTATGTAAATCAATAGAAAACTAATGAAACTACATAGAACTTTACAAAACTATTTAAAACAATATTAAACTATATAAAACTATATAAATCTATTAAAACCATATAAAACTATATAACTACTTAAAACAATATCTATCTATATAAAACTATATAAAAGTACATAAAACAATATCAATGTATACAAAACTATATAAAACTGTATATAACGAAATAAAACTATATCAGGGTATATAAAGCTATATAAAACTGTATAAAACTATATAAAAATATATGAAACTGTATTAAACTATATAAAACTAACAAATCTATATAAAACCTTATGAAACTATATAAAACTATATAAAACTATATAAAACTATATAAAACTATATGAAACTATATAAAACTATATGAAACTGTATAAAACTATATAAAACTAACAAAACTATATAAAACCTTATAAAACTATATAAAACTGTATAAATCTATGTAAAACTATTAAAACTACATAAAACAATAAAAAAATATGTAAAAATGAATAAAACTATATAAAACTATGTAAAATTATTTAAAACTATATAAATCTATTAAAACTATATAAAACTACATAAAACAATATCAATCTATATAAAACTATATAAAACTATATAAACTTATATAATACTAAGGAAAACTATATAATACTGTATAAAACTATATAAAACTATTTAAAACTATGTAAATCTATGTAAAACTATATATCACTAATAAAACTATAGAAAACTATATAAGATGATATAAAACTATATAAAACTATTGTTACGTCCCGGGACGACTAGCGTGAAAGAAGTAACGCGGACGTTCCGTTCCCGTAACTGAATTTATGAGATTTTGAGCCACGCGGTACTTGCGCCCGTCGTCTGCTCGGGGATACGCGTGAATTCCGAAGGACACTCGCGGAATAATGAAGATCTTGTAGAATGCATGCAGAAAAATATGTATGGGTTCACTTACCATTCGTTGATACTGCCCAATCGCCCGTCTGGGATCCGCAGGTCGCCTCCAACACGTTCGGGATGACGATTGACAAAGGCTCGGCCGTTGTTGAGACGTAGCTTCTCGAGGATGTAGGTAATGAGGTCCAAACGTGGGTTGCAGGTTATTGTAGAGAATAATTCACGAAGTACGAGTAACAAAATTGTAGATGTATTTTGAAGAACGAGATTTTACAGTTATATACTTAAACTTATTTTCCTAAAGACTACGCGATTATAAGACGTTGTACGCTTACTTTAAGATAACAAACGCGGCGGCACGCGGGCCGGAGAACCGCGTGAAGGAAACGACTTTACCATTTAGAAGTTTGACGAGAAGTGGCGACGGGCCCAGTTCGCTGGTCGGTCATAGGCTGGGCCGGTCTCGAGCAGTTTGTGGTGGGGGACGGACGCTCGGTGGGGCGCGTGTTGAGTGGGGGTAGGCGCGCGCAGCGCACTCGCTGGACGGTTACATGTGTTATACGTTGGTCGGTAGCTTAGGTTAGTTGGTAACTTATGATAGTCGGTAACTTGCGTTAGTCGGTAAATTATTATTAGTCGGTAACTTATCCTATGTGGTTAATGACTTATCCTAGGGGCTAAATTCTACGGCTCTAGGCCAACGTCGGCAGACGTAACACTATATAAATCTATTAAAACCATATAAAACTGCATAAAACTATGTAAAACAAGTGAAACTAACGAAATTATATAAAATTATATAAAACTATATAAAACTATATGAAACTAAATAACACTATATAAAAGTTATGAAACTATATAAAACTATGTAAAACTATATAAAACTATGTAAAACTATATAAAACTAGTGAAACTACATAAAAATATAGAATACTATATGAATGTATTAAAGCCATATAAAACTATATGAAACTATATAAAACTATATACGGCTATATAAATCTATTAAAGCCATATCAAATTGTATAAAACTATATAAATGAACCGAATAAAACTATGTAAAATTATAATAAAACTATATATATCTATTGAACCTATATAAAACAGTATAAAAATACATAAATCAATAAAGGATGTAATGAGTACATAAATAAATAAATAAAGAAATAAAGAAATAAATAAATACATAGTAGAATAAAACACGGATAGAATATACATAATTAGGAACAGAAAAGAAAAACAATAACAGAAAAGAGAGATATAGCTAAGTGTAGATAGATAGATATATATATGCGTGGTCAGTGTAGTTAGTAATTAGTACAGCCTTTACCGGGGTTCCGCAGTTCCCGGACCTTCGCCATATATAATAAATAAAAATAGAAATAAATTAAATACATAGAAAGAGATTGACAAAAAGTATACAGCAAAGCGAAATAATAAATAGGAAAAGAAATAACAAGTAAATAAATAGTAAATAAATCAAAGAAAAGAATAAATAAATAAATAAACAGTTAGTAAACAAAGTAGGTGAACAAATAATAAATAAACTATGTACAATTTTCAGGGCATTTTGTCGCTGAAGCTAAATTTTGATGGGGGCGTGTGCGCTTAGGCAGGTGCAAAGAAGCGGTATGCGTGGGGCAGGGGGGGGGGGGATGGTGTCGATAGAGTAAAAGGTTAATAGTGTAAGTACATTAATGGTAAGCAAAAAAGTCTAAAAGTAAAATCAGTTATATTGGCAGTCAGGTATTGTAAAATCAGGTTATCTATTGCTCATTAGTTAAGAAAGAAGAAGAAGAAATAAAAGATGAAAATAAAAACCAAGACAGAGATGTAAGAATAAAAACAGATAAGAAGAATTAAAACCTGTGCCCCATCAACCTTATAATGTTATTTGTTAAGTTAAAAAGTTAGCAAGTCTAGTCAATATTAAAAGAATAAAACACAGTAAGTAGGCAGATAAAGTTAATAGATAGGTAGCTAGATAAGTCAATACGTATTTAAAATAATAAATGGTTAGGTAGTTTAAGAAAAAATAAATAGATAGATACATAACCAAGTAATTAAATAAATAAGATCTATAGATCAACAAGTAAGTAAAATAAATAAATCAATAAATAAATAAAATCAATAGATAAATCAGCAAATAAATACATTAACTAAGCAAATCAGCAAATAAATAAAATAAATAAATCAATCAAATAAATAAAATAAATAAATCAATGACTAGTAAAAATCCGTTCTAGCTAATTAAAATAAATTAAAATAAATGACTAGACAACAATAAGATATAATAAGGTCACATAGTTTTTTTAATAAAATATTGTTTGTACTTACAATGCCCCTGTCCCCAGATGTTTCTGCCGCTTATGCCAGGGGAGTTGACCCCCGCAGATTTTCAATGGGTCGGCCTGAATCAGGGGCCGGGACATCCTCGGCGAGTGCCTCGCGATATTGGCGGACTCCCGAGACGTGCTCCACGTAGATATCCCGGCTCCACCGGACAGTCTCGACACAATGAGCCGGCACATCAGAGATGCGTATCGATTACCGATACGCAAAATCTTCAACACCGGCTCATTGGCCGGATCCCACGAGCCGAGAGCACCGACGACGATCGCGGAGACCGCCACCCGATAACCGCGCCCTCCGAGAACGTCGGCCAGGGGCTTATACTTCTGTATCTTTCGCACCCTGGCCTCCTCGAACGAAATATATTCGTTCTCGAAGGGCACGGTAACATCGACGATGACGATGCTCCTTGAGGGCTCGTGCCTGACGACAATGTCATGCCTCAGAGCCCCCAGATCCCCGTCGATGCCCTCGACCGTCCGGTTTACTCTTAATTCCCCTGGGAGCCGGCAGGCCTTAGCGATGCGGGAAACCACCGCATCGTGGCGGAGTTGCCAGGCCGCCGAATGCGGACGATAGTGGCAAAGGACGTGGGGAAGTGCCAATCGGCGAAGCGGGTGAAGTTGCCGCCGCGGAGGAAGTGGTTTGAAGCACCACTCCGCGACGACACCCCGAACACCTTCCCCTGGTCCTTTTTGCGCTGAAGGCGCTGGTGGTAGAATTCTACCACTGCCATATGCAATCGGCGGATAATCTGATCGCGAGAACCCCTGAGCGTAATCGCGAGCTCAGATCTCGCCTCGCTCCACTGCCAACGCAATCCGAGCAGGTCCCGGCCTTCTGCCACGGCCTTCTGCCACGGGGCCAAGAGGGAACGGTCGACGGCGTGCAGGTCCTGGACCAGCTCGTCGATCGTCAGCAGTGGGGTTTGACGGACCTGAAACCCGGTAGGAACGCCCAGGTGTTCATAGGGCTCACCGGCTGCCAGGGCGCGCATTTCCTGACCCTGGATGGTGAAGCGAGTGGCACGGATCCCGCGCAGCCCCCTACCGCGATGGTGGAGGGTCGCGCATTTTGCGGGATTAAACCGCAATCCGATGCCACTCGCCGCAGCATCCACTGCCTTTAGCAGCGTTTCCATGCCCTCCGGGGTGTCGGCGATCAACGCGAGATCGTCCGCGTACGCCAGGACACTGTGCCGATGGCCGTGCAACGTGTAACCCGCCGAGGTTCCGGTAGCTGCGCGCAGCACCGGTTCCAGGGCGAGGTTAAACGCCACAGGGCTCATCGGACAGCCCTGGCGCACCCCGGAGAGGATGGGAACGGGGTCTGTAAACCCATCGGCTGTCCGCACCCGTGTGGTGCAACCGTGGTACATACTCTTCAGAATATTCTGAAGAGTAGAGGGAACCCCGGCCTCCACGAAGGATTGGTAGATGGAGGCGTGGGGGACCGAGCCGAACGCGTTCGACAGGTCCAGCCACGCCACCACCACCTCGTACGGCAGGAAACCCTTTTGCGCAGAACTTACGCGCTTATTTTTGACCGACCACGCGACGAGACGCTCAGCCAGAACAGCGGCGAAGAGTTTCGGGGTCGTATCGGACATGGCCAGCGGTCGCCAGTTCGCCAGGTCATCGCGATCGCCCTTTTTGTGCACGAGCACAGTGTTGGAAGTTTTCCAATACGAGGGGACAGACTCCAGACGAAGACACAGATTAAACAAAGAGGTCAGCAAATGTGACCCCGGATCTGCCCTTTTCAGATCATTGTAAGTTAGACCGTCGGGACCGGGCGCAGAGTTTGTCATACGCCTGATCCGACGATCAACCTCACTCACTTCGAAGGGCTTCACCAAGGCCACATTGCTGGCCTCGTCTGGAGCCTCGATGGAAGGCGGGGGAGGCCTAGCTCCCAGGTTCCTCGCCGGTGAGTACATGTTCAGGAAGTACTCATGTACCCTGTCCTTAGGCACTTTGCAGTGCAAGGACGGGCCCATGAGCACCTCCTGAACAGCACGCCGACGGTTCTGCCTGAAGAGCCGTTGTATACGCGTAGCCTCCCTTACCTGGTCCCCCCGCGTTGGTCCGCCTGCCAACACAGGACGATCGCGGTGACCGTTCGAACCGCGAGCCGCTTGGTCGCCCGACACGCCCCTAGCTCTCTCGCACGCTGTTGGGGCCTATCCGTCCCGCCCCCTCTCGTGGTCGGTCCCACGACTCTGAAGGCCTGAAGGTATGCTGCGATTTCCCTCGCAACATCCTCCAGCTGCTCCAGGGAGCCAGCGTTCTGCGCCATGCCGATCAGCAACTCTCTCTCCGAAGGAAGCGCTTCCCCGACCAAAGGCCGGATGTCGCCCCTTCTTCGAGAGGGCTGCCTGGATGCCGCAGGACACCTGGGCTCACGAGGTCCCGAAGCACGCGAGGGTGCGGTCGGTCTGCGACTTCTCGCAGGTGCGTTCGCCTCCGTCGCGGAGGCAGGAGCACCCCTCACGGTTGCATCAACGGGGACCGGCCTCCGATTATCCCTCCCCGCGCGATTATAATCTACCCCTTCCCGCAAATTAAAAATGGAGCCGGGGGCACTACGTGGGACGCTCGGGAGTCGCGAAGGGCTAAACGGTGTTATTCTACTCACCGAGAACGCCCCGGAGCACCCTGCTCCAGGCCGATGCGCGTTATTCTGCGCTGCGCTGTTGTTATTGTTGCTGCTGCTGCTGCTGCCCGGTGGCGGCCGGGCAAGGGACTTATCCCGCGGTGGTTGGGCGGGCGGAGGCGTCGTCCTCTTCGCTGGCGGCAGCGGCTGCGCCTCCTCGTCGGACGACGAGCTTGACGACGGGATCCCGCGGTGGTGGCGTCGGCGGGATCCAGCGGCGATACGCCACGGCTCTGGTGAAGAATCGGGGCTAACGGCTGCCCCGGCCGGCTGCGGCACCTCCACCTCTTCGATGGGCGGGAGGAGCGGGGCCGCTGGAGATGGTGGTAGCGGCCTGGCCACCATCGCTTCTCCCACAATAGGCAGGGGGCTCATTATCGGCCCCCTGCTGCAGGTGGTGGTAACGGTGGAGGTGCACAACGTCACCATACTCGCCGACGTTACCAGAGACGGAGCCCCCTGCTCGCCGCGGATGGTCGGCGGCGTCCTGGGGCTTCGGTGCTTCCTTGGTGGGGGGCTGCGTTTTGGTGGTGGTGGTGAAGGCCCGGGCGGTGTGGGGATGGCCCGGGTTGCTGTACGCAGCCCCCTTTCCGGCGCGACGTCTATCGGCGAGGGAGGTGACGTGTGGGAAGGGGCACCCGCTGTGACGGCGGCGTATGATGGCGAAGCCGCCGTCCTTACCCCCGAGGGTTTCTTTTGGACGGCCCGAGGTGGAGATGGGCCGCTGGAGGGACTCTTTCTTCCCTCCACCGCCCTGGGTAATGGTGTGTGGGCGGTGGGAGTCCCTCCTGCTCTCGGGGGCGTTCTTCTGGCTCCGGTCGGAGCCGCTACCGTCCTCCGGGTGGTGTTGGTGGCAGTTCTTCTGCCCACCTCCACCGGGACTCTGGCACCCCTCATACCCCGTGTCACCCGCCTTTGGGTGGTGGTAGGCGGGGTCTTAACGGGCGGGGTTCTTGCGGGAGGGGTGCCATTCGACCCCCTGGTAGCGGGGGCCGCTCTTCTGCCCGGTGGGGTGGGCCTCAATGTGGTAGCGGCTAAGGGACCGGAGCCTCTCCTGGTAGCAGGCGCCCTTGCAGCCGGCGGCGATGTCCTAGGGGCAGCCGACCCCGATCGCCGCGGCGGGCTGCCGCTCTTCTGGACCGGTGGTGTCTCCTTGGGTTTGGGGTAGGTTGGTTGTGTGGGGGGCGGGGGCGCGGGCCGGGCACTGGTGGTGGGCCCGATAGTTATTGTTAACGTTGGGGTGCCGGACGGCGGCGTGCGATACGACGTCGTCATAGCCGTCGCAGCCGCCGTTACCAGCACCCCACGCAACGTTGTTTGCTTCGTGGCCCGCGTCTTGCCCCCCGTCGCCACCGGTCTCGTGGTCGTCGTCTTCGTCGTCGTCCTCATAGTCCTCGTTGTTGACCCCGTTGTTGTTGCCGCTGCCGCCATTGCGCGCCGCGTCGTGTAGGTGGTGGTGGCCGTCCCCGTAGAATCCCTCGCCGTTGTAAGGGTGTGGGCGGGCGGCGACGTCGCGGCGCACGTCGAATGCGGGGGCGGGGACTGGGCCGCCAAATTGGCAGCAGCTAACGCAGCAGCGCGCGGTTCTGCGGGGGCGAATAGCGCGGAACTTCCCCGACGCGAGGTGTTTCTCGGACCGGTCGAACCCGTCACGGGAGGTGCACAAGTCCCACTCGGACTGTTCTGATGGTCCGAACTGTGAGTATGACCGTGGTGCAGCTTCACCACCTTGAGAGGGTACTTCCCATCGCCGGTGAAGCCGCACTCACGGCACTTATATGTCACTACAACGCCCGGATGGTGCTTCCGGGCGTGCTTCGTCAAGTCCGAGTGGGACTTGTACACGCCACTAATCCTAATTCCGGGGACACCGAAGCAGGCAGGGCATCGGAACTCCGCCGGGAAGGGAAACTCAATAATCAGGGCGAGATTATTACTCCCCTCGGTAGTGCAGGAGGTGATCATTGCACTATCACCGCGGTCCTGCATCGCTCTTAAGACTAAATCCCACGCTACGAGTGAGTCGAAAGAAGAAAGTGACAGAGTTGCTGTGGCAAATATTTCTAAGTGCCACAGCGAGGCGAAACGGGGAAGATAGGCAGAGTGGGAATGACAGAGGAAGAAGAAGAGAACACTAAGTCCGAAAGCGACAGTAGGAATACCGCCACGCGCTAACACCCTACTGACTCTGCCGGCACTAAGTCCGGTGTCGAACACTGCCTGGAAAAATGACAGCCTCCGACATGGCAGTCGGTAAGGAGACTAACAGGTGACGGTTACGGAGGAGTGCAGCGATCTCGATGGAGGAAGAGCGACGGAATCGCCCACTCCACCGAGGACTGCACGGGGGTTGCACCGCAGGCGGGCCGACCTGACGTCCACTCACTAACGGGTGAGTGGAGTCAGCCTCCAAACGGGCGGTGACTGAAGGGAGAAGAAGGAGGTGGAGGCGCCACTCGACTCGGACCGCACGCGTCCAGGTCTGTTGACACACCTCAACGGATGGGAGCGATCGGAGGAGTGGGTGAACGCGTAGGGGTAAGGTAGAGGACTACCGACGATGATTCGAGCACCGCAGACGGCTGGAGACCGGCTGCGATACCCTCCTCACTGCCGGGGGGATAGAAAGAAAAGAGAGACTCACTCGGCGCAGGAGTCCAGCGATGCAGGAGCGCTCTCCGAGGGGAATAACACCTCGCTCCTGATTCCTGATCCAGCGGTGGTTGACGTGGATCAGGCGAGCCGTCCTTCCCGTCGGCGTTGTCGGTGGCCAAGTCCTGGTGGGTCGTTGCGGTGGTAGTTGACCCACGTGGAGGAAGACCAGGGTTGTCCAGGTAGAACAGGGATGATGGTTGGCGTCCTAGTGGTTGAATGTTATGTCCTGGACCCTCAGTAGACCTTGGTCGTCCTCTCCCTCGGCTGTCCTCGGAAGCAGGATGCGTGGATGGCGCAGGTGGAGGTGCGCAGGTGATCCTCCCGCGCAGGTGGGCGGCGCAGGTTTACTCCCGCGCAGGCTCGATCCGGTCCCGCGGCGAAGGCACTTTATCACACTTCACCGCACAACACCTCGAGCACTGATCGAGTAAAGACCTTGCCGCGCACACGCCCGAACGCAACTCGGCCCGCACTGTTGCGCAGTACCGCGGCGTTGACTCTATCGCGATTTCGGGTACTTCGCGGAGTCAGAATATTAAGGGGGCTATCTCTTTGGAGTCCCGAGTCGGTCCAGCAGGTGAAAAAAGATAAAAAGCTCAATTGCAGCGCAAATTGAGCCGTTTCCGGCGGCACTGCAGTGCCGGACCGACTCGCGGCGGAAGTGGAGCGAGCCCTAGCGATCCGCCTGACTCCAAAAATCAGGTTAATATTCTGACTCCGCGATGCGGAGTGTATCAGATATTATGCTGATAAGAACAGATAAAAAGCGCTTTATTCACAAAGAATGTTCCCCCAGCCTTACATTGTTTGGCTGGGGGTGGGTATACAGAAGCGCCTTTATGGCGAAGGCTATATCCGATCTGGATGAGTGTTATGCGAGGACACTTTGATCTTAGCCATAAGGCCGAGAAGCGATCGCGAAAAATGTGTATAGCTATGTAAAATTATATGAATATATTAAAACCATATAAAACTGTATAAAACAATACAAAACTAATGAACCGAATAAAACTATGTAAAACTATAATAAAACTATATAAATCTATTGAACCTATATAAAACAGTATAAAAAAACATAAATCAATATAACATTATATAAAACTATATAAAACTATGTAAATCTATATAAAACTAATAATACTATATAGAACTATATAAAACTATTTAAAACTATAGAAATCTATTAAAACTATATAAAACTATATAAAACTACATAAAACGATATCTATCTATATAAAACTATATAGAAGTACAAAAAACAATATCAACCTATGTAAAATTATATAAAACTATGTAAAACTATATGAAACTACAAAAAACTAAGGAAAACTATATAACTCTATATAAAACTGCCTAAAACTATATAAAACTATATAAAACTAATAATACTATCTAAAAATATATAAAACTATACAAAACTACATAAAAATATGTAAAACTATATAAAACTATATAAAACTAAATAAAACTAAATAAAACTAAATAAAACAATATAAAACTATATGAAACTATATAAAACTGTATAAAACTAATAAAACTATATAAATCTATTAAAACTTTATTAAACTATATGAAACTATTTAAAACTAATGTAGTATCGAGAATATTTATTGTAGGATGAATGGTTTGTTGTGCGTGCGTGAGGGCGACCAGGTCGTATTGCGACGGACCGGCGCCGGGATGTTTGGGAAATAGTGTGACTGCGTTTAGACAATTTCGAGTGGCTGAAAGAATGCGAGGAAGAGTGTCTGGAACTGAGCGACTGAACCGTGAGAAAAGTGTGTACGTGACTGCGTGAGTTTTGACCATGGACGAAAGATGCGAGTGAGAAGGGTGCAAGGGTGAGAAAGACAGAGCGAATGGGGGTGTGTGATAAAAGCGAGTGGAAATGCGTGCATTAGGACATTTTGGTGAGCGACAGCGGAGTAGGACATTTTGGTGAGCGACAGCGGAGTAGAACATTTTTGGTGCGAGAGTCGTGTGTTGTATTTTACGTATTGTCCGTATTGTTTCCTTTATCTTATTAAATATATTGTTGTTTTCCTAATTCTCTTTTTACTAAAGATCCACATTTTCAAATATCATCTAATAGTAAACCACCACCATATACTATACTAATAACACTTTATAAAACTATGCAGAACTGTGTAAAACTATGTAAAACTATATGATACTATATGAAACTATATAAAACTATATAAATCTATATAAATCTATATAAATCTATATAAATCTATTAAGTCTATATAAAACTGTATAAAACAACATAAATCAATACAAAACTACATAGAACTATATAAAACTATGTAAAACTATATAAAACTATCAAAACTATATAAAACCTTATACGCCTATATAAAACTATATGAACCAATATTAAAACTATATAAAGCTATTAATTCTATAGAAAACAGTATAAAACAACATAAATCAATATACAACTATATAAAACTGTATAAAACAATGTAAAACTATATAAAATTAATGACACTGTATAAAACTATATACGGTTATATAAAACAATATAAAACTATATAAATCTATGTAAAACGATATAAAACAACAATAAAACTATATAAATCTATTAAAACTATATAAAACTGTAAAAAACTACATAAATCAATGCAAAACTATATAAACTATATAAAACTGTATAAAACGACATAAAGCAATACAAAACTATATAAAACCTTATAAAACCTTATAAAACTATATAAAACTATATAAAACTATATAACACTACATAAAATATTATCAACCTACATAAAACTATATAAAACTATATAACACTACATAAAATATTATCAACCTACATAAAACTATATAAAACTATATAAAACTATATAAAACTACATAAAACAATATCAATCTATATAAAACTATGTAGAACTATATAAAAATACATAAAACAATATAAAACTATATGAAACTATATAAACCTATATAAAACTACGAAAACTATATAAAACCTTATAAAACTATATAAAACTATATAAAACTGCATAAAACTGTATATAAATATGTAAAACTAATAAAACTATATAAAAATATATAAAATGACGTAAAACTATATAAAACTATACAAAACTATATAAAACTATGTAGAACTATATCAAACTAATAAAAGAATATAAATCTATTTTAAACTATATGAATCTATTTAAACTATATTAAACTATATAAAACTACATAAAACAATATCAATCTATATTGAACTATATAAAACTATATAAAACTAACAAAACTATATAATACTATATAAGCCTATATAAAACTATATAAAACTAATAATACTATATAAAAATATATAAAACTATGTAAAACTAATAAAACTATATAAAACTATTTAAAACTATGTGAAACCTTGTAAAACTATATAAAATCTTATAAAACTATATAAAACTATGTAAAACTATATAAAACTAATGAAACTATATAAAACCACATAAATCGATTAAACCTATATAAAACAGTATAAAACAACATAAATCGTTTAAACCTATATAAAATTGTATAAAACTACATAAATCAATACAAAACTATATAAACTATATAAAACTGTATAAAACGACATAAATCAATAGAAAACTATATAAAACTATATAAAACTATAAAACTACATAAAACTATATATAACCATGTAAAACTAATAAAACTATATAAAACTATGTAAAACTGTATAAAACTATATAAAACTATGTAACACTATTTAAAACTACATAATTCTATTAACACTATATTAAACTATATAAAACTGTGAAAAACTAATAAAACTATATAAAACTATATCAAACTATATGAAACTATAATAAAACTGTATAAATCTATTAAAACTATATAAAACAGTAAAAAACGGCATAAATCAATACAAAACTATATAAAACTATATAAAACTGTATAAAACGACATAAATCAATACAAAACTAATGAAACTATATAAAACTATATGAAACAATATGAAACTATATAAAACTAACAAAACCATCCAAAACCTTATAAAACTATATAATATTATATAAAAGTATATAAAACTCTATAAAGCCATATAAAACAAATGGACATATATAAAGCTATTTAAAACTACATAAAACTATATAAAACTATATAAAAATGTATAATGCTGTATAAAACGATATAAAACTATATAAAACGATATAAAAATATACAAAACAATACGAAAAATTATTAAAATGTGTTAAACAATGTAAAATGGTGTAATACAATATAGAACAATATAGAAAAATATAAAACCGCACGGAACTATATAAGACTATGGATACTATATAAAACTACATAAATTATATTAAACTATACAGAACTATATAAAACTATATAAGCCAATATAGAACTATATCAAGTTATTTAAAACTACATAAAACTTCATAAAACTACACAAAACTTCATAATAATAAATATAACTGCATAATGATCAGGATGTGTGTTATGAGAGTGCAGTTTGATCTTACCCATCAGGCCGAGAAGCGATTCGTATGTGTGTTATGCGAGTACACTTTGATCTTAGCCAGAAGGCCGAGAAGCGATCTGGATGTGTGTTATGCGAGCACACTTTGATCTTAGCCATAAGGCCGAGAAGCGATCTGGATGTGTGTTATGCGTGTACACTTTGACCTTAGCCAAAAGGCCGAGAAGCGATCTGGATGTGGGTTATTCGTGTACACTTTAATCTTATCCATAAGGCCGAGAAGCGTTCTGCATGTGCGTTATGCGTGTACACTTTGATCTCAGACTTAAGGCCGAGAAGCGATATGGATTTGAGTTATTCGAGTACACTTTGATTTTAGCCATAAGGCCGAGAAGCGATCTGGATATGTGTTACGCGAGTACACTTTGATCTTATCCATAACGCCGAGAAGCCATCTGGATGTGTGTTATGCGAGTGCACTTTGATCTTAGCAATAAGGCCGAGAAGCGATCTGGATGTGGGTTATTCGGGTACACTTTGATCTTATCCATAAGGCCGAGAAGCGATCTGGTTGTGGCTTATTCGAGTACACCATGATCTTAGCCATAAGGCCGAGAAGCGATCTGGAGGTGTGTTATGCGAGTACACTCTGATCTTAGCCATACGGCCGAGCAGCAATCTGGATTTGGGTTATTCGTGTACACTTAGATCTTTGCCATAAGGCCGAGAAGCATACTGTATGTGTGTTATGCGAGTACACTTAGATCATAGCCATAAGGCCGAGAAGCGATATGGATTTGGTTTATTCGAGTACACTTTGATCTTAGCCATAAGGTCCAGAACGATTCGGATGTGTGTTATGAAAGTTTTATATAATTTTATACAGTTTTATACAGTTTTGTATAGTATGTTATAGTTCTATATAATTTCATACAGTTTTATGTAGTATTATACACGTTTCTATAGCATTATGTAGATTTAAGCGGTTTTACATTGTTTTATATTCTTTTTTATTGTATTTCACCTTTTACATTGTGTTATGCAGTTATATATATTATTATGAAGTTTTGTGTAGTTTTATATGGTTTTTTATAGTTTTATACAGTTTTATTCAGCTTTATATGGTTCTATTAGTTTTATATAGTTTTATATAGTTTTACATTGTTTTTTATAGTTTTATATAGTTTTATATTGATTTATGTTGTTGTATACTGTTTTATATAGTTTTAATAGATTTATATAGTTTTATTATTGTTTCATTTAGTTTTATATAACCGTATAAGGTTTTATATAGTTTAGTTAGTTTTACATAGATTTATATAGTTTCACTAGTTTTTTATTGTTTTACATAGTTTTATATAGTTTCATTAGTTTTATATAGTTTTATATAGTTTTATAAATTTCTACATATTTTTATATAGTTTTATATAGTTCTACATATTTATATAATGTTTTATATAGTTTTATATAGTCTTATTAGTTTTATATAGTTTTAGATAGTTTTATATAGTTTTGTATAGTTTTATATAGTTTTATATAGTTTTGTAAAGTTTTTTATAGTTTTATATAGTTTTATATAGTTTTATATAGTTTTATATAGTTTTATATAGTTTTATATAGTTTTATATAGTCTTATATAGTTTTGTATAGTTTCATATAGTTTTATTAGTTTCACATAGTTTTATATAGTTCTATCTAGTTTTATATACTTTTATATAGTTTTATATAGTTTTATATAGATTGATATTGTTTTATGTAGTTTTAAATAGTTTAATATGGTTTTGTATTGATTTATGTCGTTTTAAACAGTTTTATAAAGTTTTATATACTCTTATATAGTTTAATATAGTTTTATATAGTTCTCCATGGTTTTATGTAGATTTATATAGTTTTATATAGTATTACATAGTTTTGTATAGTTTTATATAGTTTTATTAGGTTTACATAGTTTTATATAGTCTTATTAGTTTTACATAGTTTAATATAGTTTTATATAGTTTTATATAGTTTTATATAGTTTTACACAGTTTTATATAGTTTTATGTATTTTTATGTAGTTTTATTAGTTTTATATAGTTTTACATAGGCTTATATAGTATTATATAGTTTTATATCGTTTTATATAATTTTATATAGTTTTATATAGTTTTATATAGTTTTATATAGTTTTATTAGTTCTATATAGTAGTGTACAGTTTTATATAGTTTTGTAAGTTTTATATATTTTTATACAGTTTTATAGAGTTTATATAGTTTTATATAGTTTTATAGAGTTTATATAGTTTTATGTAGTTTTATTAGTTTTATAAAGTTTTATATAGTTTTATATAGTTTTATTAGTTCTATATAGTAGTGTACAGTTTTATATAGTTTTGTAAGTTTTATATATTTTTATACAGTTTTATAGAGTTTATATAGTTTTATATGGTTTTATAGAGTTTATATAGTTTTATGTAGTTTTATTAGTTTTATAAAGTTTTATATAGTTTTATTTAGTTTTATTAGTTTTATAAAGTTTTATTAGTTTTATATAGTTTTACAGAGTTTTGATAGTTTTATATTGTTTTATATAGTTTTATACAGTTTTACATAGTTTTATAGGGTATTATATAGTTTTATATAGTTTTATATAGTTATATATAGTTTTATATAGTTATATATAGTTTTATATAGTTTTATATAGTTTTATATAGTTTTGTTAGTTTTATATAGTTTTATATAGTTTTGTTAGTTTTATATAGTTTTATTAGTTTTATATAGTTTTATATAGTTTTATATAGTGTTATGTAGTTTTATATAGTTTTATTAGTTTTATATCGTTTTATATAGTTTCATATAGTTTTATATACTTTGTTAGTTTTATATAGTTTTATATAGCTTTATATAGTTTGATAGTTTTATATAGTTTTATATAGTTTTAAATAGTTTTATATAGTTATATAGAGTTTTATATTGTTTTATATAGTTTTATATAGTTTTGTTAGTTTTGTATTGTTTTATGTAGTTTTATATAGTTTTATATAGTTCTATTAGTTTTATTAGTTTTATTAGTTTTATATAGTTTTATATAGTTTTATATAGTTTTATATAGTTTTATATAGTTTTATATAGTTTTATATAGTTTTATATAGTTTTATATAGTTTTATATAGTTTTATATAGTTTTATATAGTTTTATATAGTTCTATAGAGTTCTATAGAGTTTTATATAGTTTTACATAATTTTATATAGTTTTGTTAGTTTGGTATAGATTTATATAGTTTTATATAGTTTTATATAGCTTTATATAGTTTGTTAGTTTTATACAGTTTTATATAGTTTTAAATAGTTTTATATAGTTATATAGAGTTTTATATTGTTTTATATAGTTTTATATACTTTTGTACAGTTTTATATTGTTTTATATAGTTTCATATAGTTTTCTTTGTTTTATATAGTTTTATATAGTTTTATATAGTTTTACATAGTTTTGTATAGTTTTATATAGTTTTATATAGTTCTATTGAGTTTCATATAGGTTTATATAGTTTTGCCAGTTTTACATAGTTTTATTAGTTTTATATTGTTTTATATAGTTTTACATAGTTTCATATAGTTTTACAGAGTTTTCATAGTTTTATATTGTTTTATATAGTTTTATATAGGTTTGTTAGTTTTATATAGTTTTATATAGTTTCATATAGTTTTCTTTGTTTTATATAGTTTTATATAGTTTTATATAGTTTTATATAGTTTTACATAGTTTTATTAGTTTTATATAGTTTCATATAGTTTTATTAGTTTTATATACTTTTATAGAGTTTTATATAGTTTTATATAGTATTATTTGTTTTATATAGTTTTATAGAGTTTTATATAGTTTTATATAGTTTTATATAGTTTTGTTAGTTTTATATAGTTTTATATAGTTTTATATAGTTTTGTATAGTTTTATATAGTTTTATGTAGTTTTATGTAGTTTTATATAGTTTTATATAGTTTTGTTAGTTTTGTATAGTTTTGTATAGTTTTATATAGTTTCATATAGTTTTGTAAGTTTTATATAGTTTTGTTAGTTTTACATAGCTTTATATAGTTTTATAGAGTTTATATAGTTTTATATAGTTTTAGAGTGTTTATATAGTTTTATATAGTTTTATTAGTTTTATATAGTTTTATTAGTTTTATATAGTTTCATATAGTTTTATTAGTTTTATATACTTTTATAGAGTTTTATATGGTTTTATATAGTATTGTTTGTTTTATATAGTTTTATATAGTTTTATACAGTTTTATAGAGTTTTATAGAGTTTTATATAGTTTTGTTAGTTTTATATAGTTTCATATAGTTTTATATTGTACTATATAGTTTTATATTGTACTATATAGTTTCATATAGTTTTACTAGTTTTATATAGTTTTATATAGTTTTATATAGTTTTATATAGTTTTATATAGTTTCATATAGTTTTATATAGTTCAATATAGTTTTATATAGTTTTATATAGTTTTATATAGTTTCATATAGTTTTATATAGTTCAATATAGTTTTATATAGTTCAATATAGTTTTATATAGTCTTGTTAGTTTTATATAGTGTTACATAGTTTTATATAGTTTTATATAGTTTTATATAGTGTTATATAGTTTTATAGAGTTTTATATAGTTTTATATAGTTTTGTTAGTTTTGCATAGTTTTATATAGTTTTATGTAGTTTTCTATAGTTTTATATAGTTTTGTTAGTTTTGTATAGTTTTATATAGTTTTATATAGTTTTATATAGTTTTGTTAGTTTTGTATAGTTTTATATACTTTTATATAGTTTTATATAGTTTTATATAGTTTTATATAGTTTTGTTAGTTTTGTATAGTTTTATATAGTTTTATATTGTTTTATATAGTTTCATAGATTTTTATATAGTTTTATATAGTTTTGTTAGTTTTATATAGTTTTATTAGTTATATATAGTTTTATACAGTTTTATATAGTTTTATATAGTTTTGTAAGTTTTATATAGTTTTATATAGTTCTATAGAGTTTATATAGTTTTATATTGTTTTATATAGTTTTGTTAGTTTTATATAGATTTACATAGTATTATATAGTTTTATATTGTTTTATATAGGTTTATATAGTTTTTATAGTTTTATATAGTTTTGCTAGTTTTGTATAGTTTTATATAGTTTTATGTAGTTTTATGTAGTTTTATATAGTTTTATATAGTTTTGTTAGTTTTGTATAGTTTTATATAGTTTTATAGAGTTTTGTAAGTTTTATATAGTTTTGTTAGTTTTACATAGTTTTATATAGTTTTATAGAGTTTATATAGTTTTATATAGTTTTATATAGTTTTATTAGTTTTATATAGTTTCATATAGTTTTATTAATTTTATATACTTTTATAGAGTTTTATATAGTTTTATATAGTATTGTTTGTTTTATATAGTTTTATATAGTTTTATACAGTTTTATAGAGTTTTATAGAGTTTTATATAGTTTTGTTAGTTTTATATAGTTTTATATAGTTTTATATTGTACTATATAGTTTTATATAGTTCAATATAGTTTTATATAGTCTTGTTAGTTTTATATAGTGTTACATAGTTTTATATAGTTTTATATAGTTTTATATAGTTTTATTAGTTTTCTATAGTTTCATATAGTTTTATTAGTTTTATATACTTTTATAGAGTTTTATATAGTTTTATATAGTTTTGTTAGTTTAAATAGTTTTATATAGTTTTATATAGTTTTATATAGTTTTATATAGTTTTATATAGTTTTATATACTTTTGTTAGTTTTATATAATGTTACATAGTTTTATATAGTTTTATATAGTTTTATATAGTTTTATTAGTTTTATATAGTTTCATATAGTTTTATTAGTTTTATATACTTTTATAGAGTTTTATATAGTTTTATATAGTTTTGTTAGTTTTGTATAGTTTTATAAGTTTTATATAGTTTTATATAGTTTCATATAGTTTTGTTAGTTTTGCATAGTTTTATATAGTTTTATGTAGTTTTCTATAGTTTTATATGGTTTTGTTAGTTTTGTATAGTTTTATATAGTTTTATATAGTTTTATATAGTTTTGTTAGTTTTGTATAGTTTTATATACTTTTATATAGTTTTATATA
>NW_027475193.1:0-27500 GCF_051020985.1 Nomia melanderi
AACAAAACTATATAAAACTATATAAAACTATATAAAACTATGTAAAACTCTGTAAAACTATGTAAAACTATATAAAACTAACAAAACTATATAAAACTATGTTAAGCTATATAAAACTATATAAAAACTATATAAAACTAATAGAACTATATAAAACTAATAGAACTATATAAAACTAGCAAAACTATATAAACCTATATAAAACTCTGTAGAACTATATAAAACTATATAAAACTAAATAAAACAATATAAAACTCTATAGAACTATATAAAACTATATAAAACTATATAAAACTATATAAAACTAACAAAACTATATAAAAGTATGTAAAACTCTATAAAACTATATAAAACCATATAAAACTATAAAAAACTATATAAAGCTATATAAAACTCTATAAAACTATATAAAACTATATAAATCTACCAAAACTATATAAATCCATATAAAACTCTATATAACTATATAAAACTATAAAAAAATATATAAAACTATATAAAACAATATCAAACTAGTAAAACTATATAAAACTAACAAAACTATAAAAAACTATATAAAACTATATAAAACTATGTAAAACTATATAAAACTGTATAAAACTATGTAAAACTATGTAAAACTATGTAAAACTATGTAAAACTATGTAAAAACTATATAAAACTATATAAAACTATATAAAACTATATTAAACTACATAAAACTATATAAAACTATATAAAACTGAGAAAACTATATAAAACAGTATAAAACAATATAAAACTCTATATAACTATATAAAACTATTTAAAACTATATAAAACTATATAAAACTATATAAAACTAACAAACTATATAAAACTATATAAAGCAATATAAAACTAACAAACTATATAAAACTATATAAAACTGTATGAAACAAACAAAACTATATAAAACTATATAAAACTATATAAAACAAACAAAACTAAATAAAACTATAAAAAACTATATAAAACTATTTAAAACTATATAAAACTATATAAAACTATATAAAACTAACAAACTATATAAAACTATATAAAGCAATATAAAACTAACAAACTATATAAAACTATATAAAACTGTATGAAACTAACAAAACTATGTAAAACTATATAAAACTATATAAAACTATATAAAACTATATAAAACTATATAAAACTAATAAAACTATAAAAAACTATACTAAACTTACAAAACTATATAAAACTATATATAACTGTATAAAACTATATAAAACAATATAAAACTCTATAAAACTCTATAAAACTATATAAAACCATATAAAACTATAAAAAACTATATAAAGCTATATAAAACTCTATGAAACTATATAAAACTATATAAATCTACCAAAACTATATAAATCCATATAAAACTCTATATAACTATATAAAACTATAAAAAAATATATAAAACTATATAAAACAATATCAAACTAGTAAAACTATGTAAAACTATATAAAACCAGCAAAACTATATGAAACTATATAAGACTAGTAAAACTATGTAATACTATATAAAACCAGCAGAACTATATAAAACTATATAAAACTAACAAAACTCTATAAAACTAATAGAACTATGTAAAACTAGCAAAACTATATAAACCTATATAAAACTCTATAGAACTATATAAAACTATATAAAACTATACAAAACTATGTAAAACTATATAAAACTATATAAAACTATATAAAACTATATAAAACTATATAAAACTATATAAAACTATTTAAAACTATATAAAACTATATAAAACAATATAAAACTATATAAAACTATATGAAACTATGTAAAACTATATAAAACTAACGAAACTATATAAAACTATATAACTATGTAAAACTATATAAAACTGTATAAAACTATATAAAACTATGTAAAACTATATAAAACCATATAAAACTCTGTAAAACTATATAAAACTATATAAAACTATATAATACTATATTAAACTACATAAAACTATGTAAAACTATATAAAACAAAGAAAACTATATAAAACTGTATAAAACTGTATAAAACTGTATAAAACAATATAAAACTCTATATAACTATATAAAACTATTTAAAACTATATAAAACTATATAAGACTATATAAAACTAACAAACTATATAAAACTATATAAACCTATATAAAACTCACAAACTATATAAAACTATATAAAACTATATAAAACTAACAAACTATATAAAACTATATAAAACTAACAAACTATATAAAACTATATAAAACTATATAAAACTGTATAAAACCACATAAAACTACATAAAACTAACAAAACTATATAAAACTATATAAAACTATTTAAAACTAACAAAACTATATAAAACTATAAAAAACTATATAAAACTATATAAAACTAAATAAAACTAACAAAACTATATAAAACTATATAAAACTATATAAAACTATATAAAACTATATAAAACTATATAAAACTATATAAAACTAATAAAACTCTATAAAACTATATAAAACTATATAAAACTATATAAAACTAATAAAACTCATAAAACTAATAAAACTAATAAAACTATATAAAACTAAATAAAACTATATAAAATTCTGTAAAACTATATAAAACTATATAAAACTAACAAAACTATATAAAACTATGTAAAACTATATAAAACTATGTAAAACTATATAACTAATAGAACTATATAAAACTGGCAAAACTATATAAACCTATATAACAGCCTATAGAACTATATAAAACTATATAAAACTATATAAAACTATATAAAACTCTATAGAACTTTATAAAACTATATAAAACCATTTGAAACTCTATAAAACTATATAAAACGATATAAAACTAATAAAACTATATAAAACTACATAACACTATATAAAACTATATAAAACTATATAAAACTAACAAAACTATATAAAACTATATAAAACTAACAAAACTATATAAAACTATATAAAACTAACAAAACTATATAAAACTATATAAAACTGTATAAAACAATACAAAACTATATAAACCAAATAATACTATATAAAACTATATAAAACTCTATAAAAGTATATAAAAACTAATAAAACTATATAAAACTTACAAAACTATATAAAACTATATATAACTGTATAAAACTATATATAACTAATAAAACTATATAAAATTAACAAAACTATATAAAACTATGTAAAACTAACAAAACTACATAAAACTATATAAAACTGTATAAAACTGTATAAAAGTATATAAAACTATATAAAACTATATAAAACAATAAAAAACCAACAAAACTATATAAAACTATATAAAACTGTACAAAACTACCAAAACTATATTAAACTATATAAAACTAATAAAGCTATATAAAACTATATGAAACTCTATATAACTATATAAAACTATATAAAACTATATAAAACTATATAAAACAATACAAAACCAACAAAACTATATAAAACTATATAAAACTATATAAAACTATATAAAACTGTACAAAACTAACAAAACTAACAAAACTATATAAAACTATATAAAACTGTATAAAAGTATATAAAACTAATAAAACTATATAAAACTATATAAAACTAATAAAGCTATATAAAACTATATAAACTCTATAAAACTAGTAAAACTATATAAAACTATATAGTCCAATATAAAACTAAATAAAACTATATAAAACTATATAAAACTCTATAAAACTATATAAAACTATATAAAACTATATAAAACTATATAAAACTATATAAAACTATATAAAACAATATAAAACTAACAAAACTATATAAAACTATATAAAACAATATCAAACTAGTAAAACTATGTAAAACTATATAAAACCAGCAAAACTATATAAAACTATATAAGACTAGTAAAACTATGTAATACTATATAAAACCAGCAAAACTATATAAACCTATATAAAACTGTATAGAACTATATAAAACTATATAAAACTATACAAAACTATGTAAAACTATATAAAACTATATAAAACTATATAAAACTAATAAAACCATGTAAAACTATATAAACTCTATAAAACTATATAAAGCTATATAAAACATACAAAACTATATAGAACTATATAAAACTATATAAAACTATATAAAACTATATAAAACTATATAAAACTATATAAAACTATATAAAACTATATAAAACTATATAAAACTATATAAAACAATATAAAACTAACAAAACTATAGAAAACTATATAAAACTGTATAAAACTATGTAAAACTATATAAAAGTATATAAAACTCTATAAAACTATATAAAACTATATAAAACCAACAAAACTATGTAAAACTATATAAAACTATATAAAACTATATAAAACTATATAAAACTATATAAAACTATATAAACTAAAACTATATAAAACTATATAAAACTATGTAAAACTATATAAAACTAACAAAACTATATAAAACTATATAAATCTGTATAAAACAATATAAATCTATATAAAACAAATAATACTATATAAAACTATATAAAATTCTATAAAAGTATATAAAACTAATAAAACTATATGAAACTATATAAAACTAATAAAACTATATAAAACTATATAAACTCTATAAAACTATATAAAACTATATAAAACTTACAAAACTGTATAAAACTATATAAAACTGTACAAAACTATATATAACCAATAAAACTATATAAAACTATGTAAATCTATATAAAACTATATAAAACCATACAAAACTATATAAAACTATATAAAACTATATAGAACTATCAAAACTATATAAAACTATATAAAACTATATAAAACTCTATAAAACTATATAACACTATATAAAACTATATAAAACTATATAAAACTATGTAAAACTCTGTAAAACTATGTAAAACTATATAAAACTAACAAAACTATATAAAACTATGTTAAGCTATATAAAACTATATAAAACTATATAAAACTAATAGAACTATATAAAACTAATAGAACTATATAAAACTAGCAAAACTATATAAACCGATATAAAACTCTATAGAACTATATAAAACTATATAAAACTATATAAAACAATATAAAACAATATAAAACAATATAAAACTATCAAAACTCTATAAAACTATATAAAACTATGTGAAACTATATAAAACTGTATAAAACTAATAAAACTATATAAAACAATATAATACTATATAAAACTGTATAAAACTAATAAAACTATATGAAACTGTATAGAACTATATAAAACTATATAAAACTAATAAAACTATAAAAAACGATATAAGACTATATAAAACTATGTAAAACTATATAAAACTGTATAAAACTATGTAAAACTATGTAAAACTATATAAAACTATATAAAACTCTGTAAAACTATATAAAACTATATAAATCTATATAAAACTATATAAAACTATATAAAACTATATAAAACTATATAAAACTATATAAAACTAACAAAACTATATAAAAGTATGTAAAACTATATAAAACTATATAAAACTATACAAAACTATATAAAACTATACAAAACTATGTAAAACTATAGAAAACTATAGAAAACTATACAAAACTAACAAAACTATATAAACCTATATAAAACTCTATAGAACTATATAAAACTATATAAAACTATATAAAACTATATAAAACTATATAAAACTTACAAAACTATATAAAACTATAAAAAACTATATAAAACTATATAAAACTATATAAAACTATATAAAACCATATAAAACTATATAAAACCATATAAAACTATATAAAACTTACAAAACTGTATAAAACTATATAAAACTGTACAAAACTATATATAACCAATAAAACTATATAAAACTATGTAAATCTATATAAAACTATATAAAACTGTATAAAACTAATAAAGCTATTCAAAACTGTATAAAACTATTGAAAACTTTCTAAAACTACATAAAATTATATAAAACTGTGTAAAAGTATATGAAACAATATAAAACTAATAAAACTATATAAAACTATACAAAAATATATAAAACTATATTAAATTGACAAAGCTATATAAAACTATATAACTCTGTAAAACATTATAAAACTATTTAAAACTATATAACTCTGTAAAACATTATAAAACTATTTAAAACTATATAAAACTATATAAAACTATATAAAACTATATAAAACTAACAAACTATATAAAACTTTATAAAACTATAGAAAACGATATAAAACTAATAAAACTATATAAAACTATATAACACTATATAAAACTATATAAAACTATATACAACTCTGTAAAAGTATATAAAACTTGTAAAACTATATAAAACTATATAAAACTATGTAAAACTATATAAAACTAACAAAACTATATAAAACTATATAAAACTATATAAAGCTATAAAAAACTATATAAAACTATATAAAACTATATAAAACTACATAAAACTATACAAAACTAAAAAAACTATATAAAACTATATAACACTAACAAAACTATGTAAAACTATGTAAAACTATATAAAACTATATAAAACTATATAAAACTATATAAAACTATATGAAACTATATAAAACTATATAAAACTATATAAAACTACATAAAACTATACAAAACTAAAAAAACTATATAAAACTATATAACACTAACAAAACTATGTAAAACTATGTAAAACTATATAAAACTATATAAAACTAATAGAACCATATAAAGCTGAATAAAACTGTATAAAACTATAAAAAACCATATAAAACTACGCAAAACTTCATAATAATATATATAACTGCATAACACAATGTAAAAGGTGAAATACAATAAAAAAGAATATAAAACAATGTAAAACCGCTTAAATCTACATAATGCTATAGAAACGTGTATAATACTACATAAAACTGTATGAAATTATATAGAACTATAACATACTATACAAAACTGTATAAAACTGTATAAAATTATATAAAACTTACATAACACACATCGAGATCGTTCTGGACCTTATGGCTATGATCAAAGTGTACTCGAATAAACCAAATCCATATCGCTTCTCGGCCTTATGGCTATGATCTAAGTGTACTCGCATAACACTCATACAGTATGCTTCTCGGCCGTATGGCAAAGATCTAAGTGTATACGAATAACCCAAATCCAGATTCCTGCTCGGCCGTATGGCTAAGATCAGAGTGTACTCGCATAACACACCTCCAGATCGCTTCTCGGCCTTATGGCTAAGATCATGGTGTACTCGAATAAGCCACAACCAGATCGCTTCTCGGCTTTATGGCTAAGATCATGGTGTACTCGAATAAGCCACAACCAGATCGCTTCTCGGCCTTATGGCTAAGATCATGGTGTACTCGAATAAGCCACAACCAGATCGCTTCTTGGCCTTATGGCTAAGATCAAAGTGTACTCGAATAACCCAAATCCAGATCGCTTCTCGGCGTTATGTCTAAGATCAAAGTGTACTCGCGTAACACATATCCAGATCGCTTCTCGGCCTTATGGCTAAGGTCAAAGTGTACGCGCATATAACACACCCAGATCGCTGCTCGGCCGTTTGGCTATGATCAATGTGTACTCGCATAACACACATCCAGATCGCTTCACGGCCTTATGGCTAAAATCAAAGTGTGCTCGCATAACACACATCCAGATCGCTTCTCTGCCTTATGGCTATAATCAAAGTGTACTCGAAGAACCCAAATCCAGATCAGTTCTCGGCCTTATGGCTAAGATAAATGTGTACTCGCATAACAAACATCCAGAACGCTTCAAGGGCTTATGGCTAAGATCAGAATGTCCCCGAATAACGAAAATCCAGATCGCTTCTCGGCCTTCTGGCTAAGATCAAAGTGTACTCGCATAACACACATACAGATCGCTTCTCGGCCTGATGGGTAAGATCAAACTGCACTCTCATAACACACATCCTGATCATTATGCAGTTATATTTATTATTATGAAGTTTTGTGTAGTTTTATGAAATTTTATGTAGTTTTATATAACTTGATATAGTTCTATATTGGCCTATATAGTTTTATATAGTTCTGTATAGTTTAATATAATTTATGTAGTTTTATATAGTATCCATAGTCTTATATAGTTCCGTGCGGTTTTATATTTTTCTATATTGTTCTATATTGTATTACACCATTTTACATTGTTTAACACATTTTAATAATTTTTCGTATTGTTTTGTATATTTTTATATCGTTTTATATAGTTTTATATCGTTTTATACAGCATTATACATTTTTATATAGTTTGATATAGTTTTATATAGTTTTATATAGTTTAATATAGCTTTATATAGTTTTATACAGTTTTATATAGTTTTGTATTGTTTTATACAGTTTTATATAGTTTTATATAGTTTTAAACTGCTTTGTATAGTTCTACATAGTTTTCCTTCGTTTCACATAGTTTTATACAGTATTGTGTAGTTTTATATAGTTTATATAGTTTTATGTAGTTTTAAATAGCTTTATATGTGTCCATTTGTTTTATATAGCTTTATAGAGTTTTATATACTTTTATATAATATTATATAGTTTTATAAGGTTTTAGATGGTTTTGTTAGTTTTATATAGTTTTATATAGTTTTGTATTGATTTATGCCGTTTTTACTGTTTTATATAGTTTTAATAGATTTATACAGTTTAATTATAGTTTCATATAGTTTTATATAGTTTTACATAGTTTTATACAGTTTTGTATAGTATTTTATACTTTTCCTTAGTATTATATAAGTTTTTGATACTTTTACATGGTTTTATACGGTTTTATATAGTTTTATATAGTATTATATCCATTTATGTTGTTTTAAACTGTTTTATATAGTTTTCATAGATTTATATTGTTTTATTATAGTTTTATATAGTTTTATATAGCCGTAAAATGTTTTATATAGTTTTATTATTTTATGTAGTTTTATTTACTTTTATATAGTTTAATATTGTTTTATTAGTTTTACATAGATTGATATAGTTTTATGTGGTTATATATAGTTTTATATGGATTGGTATTGTTTTATGTAGTTTTATATAGTTTAAGGTAGTTTTAAAAGACTTATATAGTTTCAAATGGTATTATAGAATTTTAGATAGTTTTCTACAGTTTTCTATAATTTTATTAGTTTTACACTCTTTTATATAGTTTTGTATAGTTTTATATAGTTTGATATAGTTTTATTAGTTTTTCACAGTTTTATATAGTTTAATATAGTGTTAATAGGATTATGTAGTTCTAAATAGTTTTACATAGTTTTATATAGTTTTATATAGTTTTACATAGTTTTATATAGTTTTATTAGTTTTACATGGTTATATATAGTTTTATGTAGTTTTATAGTTTTATATAGTTTTATATAGTTTTCTATTGATTTATGTCGTTTTATACAGTTTTATATAGTTTATATAGTTTTGTATTGATTTATGTAGTTTTATACAGTTTTATATAGGTTTAAACAATTTATGTTGTTTTATACTGTTTTATATAGGTTTAATCGATTTATGTGGTTTTATATAGTTTCATTAGTTTTATATAGTTTTACATAGTTTTATATAGTTTTATAAGGTTTTATATAGTTTTATAAGGTTTCACATAGTTTTAAATAGTTTTATATAGTTTTATTAGTTTTACATAGTTTTATATATTTTTATATAGTATTATTAGTTTTATATAGTTTTATATAGGCTTATATAGTATTATATAGTTTTGTTAGTTTTATATAGTTTTATATAGTTCAATATAGATTGATATTGTTTTATGTAGTTTTATATAGTTTAATATAGTTTTAATAGATTTATATAGTTTAAAATAGATTTAGATTCTTTTGTTAGTTTGATATAGTTCTACATAGTTTTATATAGTTTTGTATAGTTTTATATAGTTTTACGTAATTTTATATATTTTTATATAGTTTTATTAGTTTTACATATTTATATACAGTTTTATGGAGTTTTATATAGTTTTATATAGTTTTATATAGTTTTATGTAGGTTGATATTATTTTATGTAGTGTTATATAGTTTTATATAGTTTTATATAGTTTTATAAGGTTTTATAAGGTTTTATATAGTTTTGTATTGCTTTATGTCGTTTTATACAGTTTTATATAGTTTATATAGTTTGGCATTGATTTATGTAGTTTTATACAGTTTTATATAGTTTTAATAGATTTATATAGTTTTATTGTTGTTTTATATCGTTTTACATAGATTTATATAGTTTTATATTGTTTTATATAACCGTATATAGTTTTATACAGTGTCATTAATTTTATATAGTTTTACATTGTTTTATACAGTTTTATATAGTTGTATATTGATTTATGTTGTTTTATACTGTTTTCTATAGTATTAATAGCTTTATATAGTTTTAATATTGGTTCATATAGTTTTATATAGGCGTATAAGGTTTTATATAGTTTTGATAGTTTTATATAGTTTTACATAGTTTTATATAGTTCTATGTAGTTTTGTATTGATTTATGTTGTTTTATACAGTTTTATATAGACTTAATAGATTTATATAGGTTTATATAGATTTATATAGATTTATATAGTTTTATATAGTTTCATATAGTATCATATAGTTTTACATAGTTTTACACAGTTCTGCATAGTTTTATAAAGTGTTATTAGTTTTAAATAGTTTCATATAGTTTAATAAAGTTTTAATAGATTTATATAGTTTAAAATAGATTTATATAGTTTTATTAGTTTTATACAGTTTTATATAGTTTCATATAGTTTTATATTGTTTTATTTAGTTTTATTTAGTTTTATTTAGTTTTATATAGTTTTATATAGTTTTACATATTTTTATTCGGTTCATTAGTTTTATATTGTTTTATACAGTTTTATATGGTTTTAATATATTCATATAATTTTACATAGCTATACATATTTTTCGCGAACGCTTCTCGGCCTTATGGCTAAGATCAAAGTGTACTCTCATAACACACATCCAGATCGCTACTCGGCCTTATGGCTAAGATCAAAGTGTCCTCGCATAACACTCATCCAGATCGGATATAGCCTTCGCCATAAAGGCGCTTCTGTATACCCACCCCCAGCCAAACAATGTAAGGCTGGGGGAACATTCTTTGTGAATAAAGCGCTTTTTATCTGTTCTTATCAGCATAATATCTGATACACTCCGCATCGCGGAGTCAGAATATTAACCTGATTTTTGGAGTCAGGCGGATCGCTGGGGCTCGCTCCACTTCCGCCGCGAGTCGGTCCGGCACTGCAGTGCCGCCGGAAACGGCTCAATTTGCGCTGCAATTGAGCTTTTTATCTTTTTTCACCTGCTGGACCGACTCGGGACTCCAAAGAGATAGCCCCCTTAATATTCTGACTCCGCGAAGTACCCGAAATCGCGGTAGAGTCAACGCCGCGGTACTGCGCAACAGTGCGGGCCGAGTTGCGTTCGGGCGTGTGCGCGGCAAGGTCTTTACTCGATCAGTGCTCGAGGTGTTGTGCGGTGAAGTGTGATAAAGTGCCTTCGCCGCGGGACCGGATCGAGCCTGCGCGGGAGTAAACCTGCGCCGCCCACCTGCGCGGGAGGATCACCTGCGCACCTCCACCTGCGCCATCCACGCATCCTGCTTCCGAGGACAGCCGAGGGAGAGGACGACCAGGGTCTACTGCGGGTCCAGGACTTAACATTCAACCACTAGGACGCCAACCACCATCCCTGGCCTACCTGGACAACCCTGGTCTTCCTCCACGTGGGTCAACTACCACCGCAACGACCCACCAGGACTTGGCCATCGACAACGCCGACGGGAAGGACGGCTGGATCAGGAATCAGGAGCGAGGTGTTATTCCCCTCGGAGAGCGCTTCTGCATCGCTGGACTCCTGCGCCGAGTGAGTCTCTCTTTTCTTTCTATCCCCCCGGCAGTGAGGAGGGTATCGCAGCCGGTCTCCAGCCGTCTGCGGTGCTCGAATCATCGTCGGTAGTCCTCTACCTTACCCCTACGCGTTCACCCACTCCTCCGATCGCTCCCATCCGTTGAGGTGTGTCAACAGACCTGGACGCGTGCGGTCCGAGTCGAGTGGCGCCTCCACCTCCTTCTTCTCCCTTCAGTCACCGCCCGCTTGGAGGCTGACTCCACTCACCCGTTAGTGAGTGGACGTCAGGTCGGCCCGCCTGCGGTGCAACCCCCGTGCAGTCCTCGGTGGAGTGGGCGATTCCGTCGCTCTTCCTCCATCGAGATCGCTGCACTCCTCCGTAACCGTCACCTGTTAGTCTCCTTACCGACTGCCATGTCGGAGGCTATCATTTTTCCAGGCAGTCTTCGACACCGGACTTAGTGCCGGCAGAGTCAGTAGGGTGTTAGCGCGTGGCGGTATTCCTACTGTCGCTTTCGGACTTAGTGTTCTCTTCTTCTTCCTCTGTCATTCCCACTCTGCCTATCTTCCCCGTTTCGCCTCGCTGTGGCACTTAGAAATATTTGCCACAGCAACTCTGTCACTTTCTTCTTTCGACTCACTCGTAGCGTGGGACTTAGTCTTAAGAGCGATGCAGGACCGCGGTGATAGTGCGAGGATCACCTCCTGCACTACCGAGGGGAGTAATAATCTCGCCCTGATTATCGAGTTTCCCTTCCCGGCGGAGTTCCGATGCCCTGCCTGCTTCGGTGTCCCCGGAATTAGGATTAGTGGCGTGTACAAGTCCCACTCGGACTTGACGAAGCACGCCCGGAAGCACCATCCGGGCGTTGTAGTGACATATAAGTGCCGTGAGTGCGGCTTCTCAAGGTGGTGAAGCTGCACCACGGTCATACTCACAGTTCCGACCATCAGAACAGTCCGAGTGGGACTTGTGCACCTCCCGTGACGGGTTCGACCGGTCCGAGCAACACCTCGCGTCGGGGGAGTTCCGCGCTATTCGCCCCCGCAGAACCGCGCGCTGCTGCGTTAGCTGCTGCCAATTTGGCGGCCCAGTCCCCGCCCCCGCATTCGACGTGCGCCGCGACGTCGCCGCCCGCCCACACCCTTACAACGGCGAGGGATTCTACGGGGACGGCCACCACCACCTACACGACGCGGCGCGCAATGGCGGCAGCGGCAACAACAACGGGGTCAACAACGAGGACTATGAGGACGACGACGAAGACGACGACCACGAGACCGGTGGCGACGGGGGGCAAGACGCGAGCCACGAAGCAAACAACGTTGCGTGGGGTGCTGGTAACGGCGACTGCGACGGCTATGACGACGTCGTATCGCACGCCGCCGTCCGGCACCCCAACGTTAACAATAACTATCGGGCCCACCACCAGTGCCCGGCCCGCACCCCCGCCCCCCACACAACCAACCTACCCCAAACCCAAGGAGACACCACCGGTCCAGAAGAGCGGCAGCCCGCCGCGGCGATCGGGGTCGGCTGCCCCTAGGACATCGCCGCCGGCTGCAAGGGCGCCTGCTACCAGGAGAGGCTCCGGTCCCTTAGCCGCTACCACATCGAGGCCCACCCCACCGGGCAGAAGAGCGGCCCCCGCTACCAGGGGGTCGAATGGCACCCCTCCCGCAAGAACCCCGCCCGTTAAGACCCCGCCTACCACCACCCAAAGGCGGGTGACACGGGGTATGAGGGGTGCCAGAGTCCCGGTGGAGGTGGGCAGAAGAACTGCCACCAACACCACCCGGAGGACGGTAGCGGCTCCGACCGGAGCCAGAAGAACGCCCCCGAGAGCAGGAGGGACTCCCACCGCCCACACACCATCACCCAGGGCGGTGGAGGGAAGGAAGAGTCCCTCCAGCGGCCCATCACCACCTCGGGCCGTCCAAAAGAAACCCTCGGGGGTAAGGACGGCGGCTTCGCCATCATACGCCGCCGTCACAGCGGGCGCCCCTTCCCACACGTCACCTCCCTCGCCGATAGACGTCGCGCCGGAAAGGGGGCTGCGTACAGCAACCCGGGCCATCCCCACACCGCCCGGGCCATCACCACCACCACCAAAACGCAGCCCCCCACCAAGGAAGCACCGGAGCCCCAGGACGCCGCCGACCATCCGCGGCGAGCAGGGGGCTCCGTCTCTGGTAACGTCGGCGAGTATGGTGACGTTGTGCACCTCCACCGTTACCGCCACCTGCAGCGGGGGGCCGATAATGAGCCCCCTGCCTATTGTGGGAGAAGCGATGGTGGCCAGGCCGCTACCACCATCTCCAGCGGCCCCGCTCCTCCCGCCCATCGAAGAGGTGGAGGTGCCGCAGCCGGCCGGGGCAGCCGTTAGCCCCGATTCTTCACCAGAGCCGTGGCGTATCGCCGCTGGATCCCGCCGACGCCACCACCGCGGGATCCCGTCGTCAAGCTCGTCGTCCGACGAGGAGGCGCAGCCGCTGCCGCCAGCGAAGAGGACGACGCCTCCGCCCGCCCAACCACCGCGGGATAAGTCCCTTGCCCGGCCGCCACCGGGCAGCAGCAGCAGCAGCAACAATAACAACAGCGCAGCGCAGAATAACGCGCATCGGCCTGGAGGAGGGTGCTCCGGGGCGTCCTCGGTGAGTAGGATAACACCGTTTAGCCCTTCGCGACTCCCGAGCGTCCCACGTAGTGCCCCCGGCTCCATTTTTAATTTGCGGGAAGGGGTAGATTATAATCGCGCGGGGAGGGATAATCGGAGGCCCGTCCCCGTTGATGCAACCGTGAGGGGTGCTCCTGCCTCCGCGACGGAGGCGAACGCACCTGCGAGAAGTCGCAGACCGACCGCACCCTCGCGTGCCTCGGGACCTCGTGAGCCCAGGCGTCCTGCGGCATCCAGGCAGCCCTCTCGAAGAAGGGGCGACATCCGGCCTTTGGTCGGGGAAGCGCTTCCTTCGGAGAGAGAGTTGCTGATCGGCATGGCGCAGAACGCTGGCTCCCTGGAGCAGCTGGAGGATGTTGCGAGGGAAATCGCAGCATACCTTCAGGCCTTCAGACTCGTGGGACCGACCACGAGAGGGGGCGGGACGGATAGGCCCCAACAGCGTGCGAGAGCTAGGGGCGTGTCGGACGACCAAGCGGCTCGCGGTTCGAACGGTCACCGCGATCGTCCTGTGTTGGCAGGCGGACCAACGCGGGGGGACCAGGTAAGGGAGGCTACGCGTATACAACGGCTCTTCAGGCAGAACCGTCGGCGTGCTGTTCAGGAGGTGCTCATGGGCCCGTCCTTGCACTGCAAAGTGCCTAAGGACAGGGTACATGAGTACTTCCTGAACATGTACTCACCGGCGAGGAACCTGGGAGCTAGGCCTCCCCCGCCTTCCATCGAGGCTCCAGACGAGGCCAGCAATGTGGCCTTGGTGAAGCCCTTCGAAGTGAGTGAGGTAGATCGTCGGATCAGGCGTATGACAAACTCTGCGCCCGGTCCCGACGGTCTAACTTACAATGATCTGAAAAGGGCAGATCCGGGGTCACATTTGCTGACCTCTTTGTTTAATCTGTGTCTTCGTCTGGAGTCGGTCCCCTCGTATTGGAAAACTTCCAACACTGTGCTCGTGCACAAAAAGGGCGATCGCGATGACCTGGCGAACTGGCGACCGCTGGCCATGTCCGATACGACCCCGAAACTCTTCGCCGCTGTTCTGGCTGAGCGTCTCGTCGCGTGGTCGGTCAAAAATAAGCGCGTAAGTTCTGCGCAAAAGGGTTTCCTGCCGTACGAGGTGGTGGTGGCGTGGCTGGACCTGTCGAACGCGTTCGGCTCGGTCCCCCACGCCTCCATCTACCAATCCTTCGTGGAGGCCGGGGTTCCCTCTACTCTTCAGAATATTCTGAAGAGTATATACCACGGTTGCACCACACGGGTGCGGACAGCCGATGGGTTTACAGACCCCGTTCCCATCCTCTCCGGGGTGCGCCAGGGCTGTCCGATGAGCCCTGTGGCGTTTAACCTCGCCCTGGAACCGGTGCTGCGCGCAGCTACCGGAACCTCGGCGGGTTACACGTTGCACGGCCATCGGCACAGTGTCCTGGCGTACGCGGACGATCTCGCGTTGATCGCCGACACCCCGGAGGGCATGGAAACGCTGCTAAAGGCAGTGGATGCTGCGGCGAGTGGCATCGGATTGCGGTTTAATCCTGCAAAATGCGCGATCCTCCACCATCGCGGTAGGGGGCCGCGCGGGATCCGTGCCACTCGCTTCACCATCCAGGGTCAGGAAATGCGCGCCCTGGCAGCCGGTGAGCCCTATGAACACCTGGGCGTTCCCACCGGGTTTCAGGTCCGTCAAACCCCACTGCTGACGATCGACGAGCTGGTCCAGGACCTGCACGCCGTCGACCGTTCCCTCTTGGCCCCGTGGCAGAAGGCCGAGACCGTGGCAACTTTTATACTGCCACGCCTCGACTTCTACCTGCGGGGAGTCCACGTGGAGAAGCCTCCCTTAACTACTGTCGACAAAGAGATTCGGCGTATGGCCAAATCCTGGCTCAACCTCCCGCAGCGGGCCAGCGCGGAAGTAGTCTACCTCCCACCCAGTAGGGGGGGGATGTGGACTGCTTCCGCTTGCTGACATGGCCGACGTCCTGACCATCGCTCATGCGTTCCGTGTTTTGACGGCGGATGATGCGGTGGTCAAGGAGTTGGCCTAGAACTCGCTGCGCGAGGCTGTAGCCAGGAAAATCGGCCATACCAACCCATCGAACAATGACCTGGCAGAGTACTTCTCTGGTTCGCTGGAGGGGTACTTCGCCAGGGACGGGGGAGTCATTTCCTCGCTGTGGTCGAGGGCACGGAACGCGGCACGCAGGAGTCGGGACCTGCTCGGATTGCGTTGGCAGTGGAGCGAGGCGAAATCTGAGCTCGCGATTACGCTCAGGGGTTCTCGCGATCGGGAGATCATAGTTCCGCCCGTGGCGAAGGGCCAGATTATCCGCCGATTGCATATGGCAGTGGTAGAATTCTACCACCAGCGCCTTCAGCGCAAAAAGGACCAGGGGAAGGTGTTCGGGGTGTCGTCGCGGAGTGGTGCTTCAAACCACTTCCTCCGCGGCGGCAACTTCACCCGCTTCGCCGATTGGCGCTTCATTCACCGAGCTCGCCTCGACGTCTTGCCTCTTAACGGGGCAAGACGGTGGGGTGAGGGTGATAAGCGTTGCCGGCGATGCGGGGCGGAGCTCGAATCCCTTCCCCACGTCCTTTGCCACTGTCGTCCGCATTCGGCGGCCTGGCAACTCCGCCACGATGCGGTGGTTTCCCGCATCGCTAAGGCCTGCCGGCTCCCAGGGGAATTAAGGGTAAACCGGACGGTCGAGGGCATCGACGGGGATCTGGGGGCTCTGAGGCATGACATTGTCGTCAGGCACGAGCCCTCAAGGAGCATCGTCATCGTCGATGTTACCGTGCCCTTCGAGAACGAATATATTTCGTTCGAGGAGGCCAGGGTGCGAAAGATACAGAAGTATAAGCCCCTGGCCGACGTTCTCGGAGGGCGCGGTTATCGGGTGGCGGTCTCCGCGATCGTCGTCGGTGCTCTCGGCTCGTGGGATTCGGCCAATGAGCCGGTGTTGAAGATTTTGCGTATCGGTAATCGATACCCATCTCTGATGTGCCGGCTCATTGTGTCGAGACTGTCCGGTGGAGCCGGGATATCTACGTGGAGCACGTCTCGGGAGTCCGCCAATATCGCGAGGCACTCGCCGAGGATGTCCCGGCCCCTGATTCAGGCCGACCCATTGAAAATCTGCGGGGGTCAACTCCCCTGGCATAAGCGGCAGAAACATATGGGGACAGGGGCAGTGTAAGTACAAACAATATTCTATTAAAAAAACTATGTGACCTTATTATATCTTATTGTTGTCTAGTCATTTATTTTAATTTATTTTAATTAGCTAGAACGGATTTTTACTAGTCATTGATTTATTTATTTTATTTATTTGATTGATTTATTTATTTTATTTATTTGCTGATTTGCTTAGTTAATGTATTTATTTGCTGATTTATCTATTGATTTTATTTATTTATTGATTTATTTATTTTACTTATTTGTTGATCTATAGATCTTATTTATTTATTTACTTGGTTATGTATCTATCTATTTATTTTTTCTTAAACTACCTAACCATTTATTATTTTAAATACGTATTGACTTATCTAGCTACCTATCTATTAACTTTATCTGCCTACTTACTGTGTTTTATTCTTTTAATATTGACTAGACTTGCTAACTTTTTAACTTAACAAATAACATCATAAGGTTGATGGGGCACAGGTTTTAATTCTTCTTATCTGTTTTTATTCTTACATCTCTGTCTTGGTTTTTATTTTCATCTTTTATTTCTTCTTCTTCTTTCTTAACTAATGAGCAATAGATAACCTGATTTTACAATACCTGACTGCCAATATAACTGATTTTACTTTTAGACTTTCTTGCTTACCATTAATGTACTTACACTATTAACCTTTTACTTTATCGACACCATCCCCCCCCTGCCCCACGCATGCCGCTTCTTTGCACCTGCCTAAGCGCACACGCCCCCATCAAAATTTAGCTTCAGTGACAAAATGCCCTGAAAATTCTACATAGTTTATTTATTATTTGTTCACCTACTTTGTTTACTAACTGTTTATTTATTTATTTATTCTTTTCTTTGATTTATTTACTATTTATTTACTTGTTATTTCTTTTCCTATTTATTATTTCGCTTTGCAGTATACTTTTTGTCAATCTCTTTCTATGTATTTAATTTATTTCTATTTTTATTTATTATATATGGCGAAGGCCCGGGAACTGCGGAACCCCGGTAAAGGCTGTACTAATTACTAACTACACTGACCACGCATATATATATCTATCTATCTACACTTAGTTCTATCTCTCTTTTCTGTTATTGTTTTTCTTTTCTGTTCCTAAATATGTATATTCTATCCGTGTTTTATTCTACTATGTATGTATTTATTTCTTTATTTCTTTATTTATTTATTTATGTACTTATTACTTCCTTTATTGATTTATGTTTTTTTATACTGTTTTATATAGGTTCAATAGATTTATATAGTTTTATTATAGTTTTACATAGTTTTATTCGGTTCATTTATATAGTTTTATACAGTTTTATATGGTTTTAATATATTCATATAATTTTACATAGCTATACATATTTTTCTATAGTTATATTAGTTTTACATAGTTTTATATAGTTTTATATAGTTTTATATAGTTTTATACAGTTTTGTACTGATTTATGTCGTTTTATACAGTTTTATATAGTTTTATATAGTTTTGTATGGTTTTACATAGTTTTATATAGTTTTATATAGTTTCATATTGATTTCTGTTGCTTTATACAGTTTTATATAGTTTTAATAGATTTATATAGTTTTATATAGTTTTAATAGATTTATATAGTTTTATATAGTTTTGTATAGTTTTATATAGTTTTATTTAGTATCATATTGTTTTATATAGTTTTATATACATTGATGTTGTCTTATATAGTTATATATAGTTTAATATAGTTTTAATAGATTTATATAGTTTTATATAATTTTATATAGTTTAATATAGTTTTAATAGATTTATATAGTTTTATATAGTTTTATATAGTTTTATATAGTTTTTATAGTCTTATATAGTGTTGTATAGTTTCATATAGTTTTATTAGTTTTACATAGTTTTATATAGTTCTATATAGTTTTATATAGTTTTACATACTTTTATATAGTTTTGTTAGTTTTATATAGTTTTATATAGTTTTATATAGTTTTATATAGTTCTATAGAGTTTTATATTGTTTTATATAGTTTTATATAGTTTTATATAGTTCTATAGAGTTTTATATAGGTTTATATAGTTTTGCTAGTTTTATATAGTTCTATTAGTTTTATATAGTTCTATTAGTTTTATATAGTTTTATATAGTTTTATATCGTTTGATATAGTTTTATATAGTGTTATATAGTGTTATATAGTATTATATAGTTTTATATAGTTTTATAAAGTATTGTATAGTTTTATATAGTTTTATATAGTTTTATATAGTTTTATATAGTTTTACATAGTTTTACATACTTTTACATAGTTTTACATAGTTTTATATAGATTTATATAGATTTATATAGTTTTATATAGATTTATATAGTTTTATACAGTTTTGCATAATTTTACATAATTTTACATAATTTTACATAGTTTTACATAGTTTTACATAGTTTTATATAGTTTTATATAATTTTGTATACATTGATATTGTTTTATGTAGTTTTATATAGTTTTATATAGACTGTTATTGTTTTATGTATTTTTATATAGTTTGATATACATTGATATTGTTTTATGTAGTCTTATATAGTTTTCTATAGTTTTATATAGATTTATATAGTTTTATGTAGTTTTATATAGTTTTATATAGTTTTACATAGTTTTATATAGTTTTCTATAGTTTTATATAGATTTATATAGTTTTATGTAGTTTTATATAGTTTTATATAGTTTTACATAGTTTTATATAGTTTTCTATAGTTTTATATAGATTTATATAGTTTTATATAGTTTTACATAGCTTTATATAGTTTTATACAGTTTTATTAGTTTTACATAGTTTTATATAGTTTTATATCGTTTGATATAGTTTTATATAGTGTTATATAGTGTTATATAGTATTATATAGTTTTATATAGTTTTATATAGTTTTATGTAATTTTATGTAGTTTTGTATAGTTTGATATATATTGATAAAGTTTTATGTAGTTATATATAGTTTTAAATTAACCTATATTGTTTTATGTAGTTTTATATAGTTTTATTTAGTTTTACATAGTTTTGTATAGTTTTGTATAGTTTTGTATAGTTTTATATAGTTTTACATAGCTTTATATAGTTTTATATAGTTTTATATAGTTTTACAAGTTTTTATATAGTTTTACATAGATTGATATTGTCTTATGTAGTGGTATATGGTTTTATAATGTTTCAAATGGTTTCATATAGTTTTATATAGATTTGTTAGTTTTATATAGTTTTACATAGTTTTATATTGATTTATATAGTTTTATATAGTTTTAAATAGTTTTATATAGTTTTGTATAGTTTTAATAGTTTTATATTGTTTCATGTAGTTTTATGTAGTTTTATATAGTTTTGCATAGTTTTATATAGTTTTACATAGTTTTATATAGTTTTACATAGTTTTATATAGATTTATATAGTTTTATATAGTTTTATATAGTTTTATATCGATTTGTGTTGTTTTATACAGTTTTATATAGTTTTAATAGATTTATATTGTTTTATATCGTTTTATATAGTTTTAAATAGTTTTATATAGCTTTATATAGTTTTATATAGTTTTATATAGTTTTATATAGTTTTATTTAGTTTTATATAGTTTTATATAGTTTTATATAGTTCTATATAGTCTTATGTAGTTTTATATAGTTTTATGTAATTTTATGTAGTTTTATATAGTTTGATATATATTGATAAAGTTTTATGTAGTTATATATAGTTTTAAATTAACCTACATTGTTTTATGTAGTTTTATATAGTTTTATATAGTTTTATTTAGTTTTATATAGTTTTATATAGTTTTACATAGCTTTATATAGTTTTATATAGTTTTATATAGTTTTACACAGTTTTATATAGTTTTATATAGTTTTATATAGTTTTGCATAGTTTTATATAGGTTTTCATAGTTTTATATAAATTTATATAGTTTTATATAGATTTATATAGTTTTATATAGTTTTATATAGTTTTATATAATTTTACATAGTATTGTATAGATTTATATAGTTTTATATAGTTTTACATGGTTTGATATAGTTTTACATAGTTTTATATAGATTTATATATTTCTATACAGTTTTATATAGTTTTATATAGTTTCACAAGTTTTTATATAGTTTTACATACATTGATATTGTCTTATGTAGTGGTATATAGTTTTATATTGTTTCAAATAGTATTATATAGTTTTATATTGATTTGTTAGTTTTATATAGATTGATATAGTTCTATATAGTTTTATATAGTTTTATATAGTTTTATATAGTTTCATATAGTTCTAAATAGTTTTATATAGTTTTGTATAGTTTTATTAGTTTTATATAGTTTTATTAGTTTTATATGGTTTTACATAGTTTTATATACTTTTATACAGTTTTTTATAGTTTTATATAGTTTTATATAGTTTTGCATAGTTTTATACAGTTTTACATAATTTTATATAGTTTTACATAGTTTTATATAGATTTATATAGTTTTATATAGTTTTATATAGTTTTATATTGATTTGTGCTGTTTTATACCGTTTTATATAGTTTTAAATAGTTTTATATAGTTTTATATAGTTTTCCTTAGTTTTTTGTAGATTTTCATAGTTTTATATAGTTTTACATATTTTTATATAGTTTTATATAGTTTTGTACAGTTTCATATAGTTTGATATATTTATATAGTTTTACATAGTTTTATATCGTTTTATATAGATTTATATAGTTTTATGTAGTTTCACATAGTTTTGTATAGTTTTATACAGTTTTATTAGTTTTACATAGTTTTGTACAGTTTTATATAGGTTTACAAGTTTTTATATAGTTTTATATCGATTGATATTGTCCTATGTAGTGTTATATAGTTTTATATAGTTTCAAATAGTTTTATATAGTTTTGTTAGTCTTATATAGTTTTATATAGTTTTATATAGTTTCATATAGTTTCATATAGTTTCATATAGTTTTATATAGTTTTATATAGTTTTATATAGTTCTATATAGTTTTACATAGTTTTATATAGTTTTATATAGTTTTATATAGTTTTATATAGTTTTATATAGTTTTACAAGTTTTATATAGTTTTACAAGTTTTATATAGTTTTATATAGTTTTATATAGTTTTATATAGTTTTGTTAGTTTTATATAGTTCTATATAGTTTTATATAGCTTTATATAGTTTCATATAGTTTTATACAGTCTTATATAGTTTTGTATAGTTTTGATAGTTTTATATAGTTTTATTAGTTTTATATACTTTTATAGAGTTTTATATACTTTTATCGTCTTCATTGGAATTACCGTCGCTGGCATTGTAAACTCCAGATGACCTTGTGATTCCTTCGTCGGGCACTGGTAAAGGGTGGCGATGATTCGTTCTATAATAGAAATACCCGTTGTAGCGATTCGGCCGTGTCACCCGCCACGAAAATCTCTCTCGTCGTGGAATCCCCGCGTCGTAGAGTAAACGCGAATTCATAGTATGGAAACTTACGTCTCTCGACGATGGGACGATCCACGCGAAGAGTTGTTTACGTGCACGCGTATGGTGCGATTGCGTCGATTCGCTTTTCTGTACGGGGAGAAATAGAACGTTGAGTTGACTTATCGGGTCTTCGTTGGAATTACCGTCGCTGGCATTGTAAACTCCAGATGACCTTGTGATTCCTTCGTCGGGCACTGGTAAAGGGTGGCGATGATGCGTTCTATAATAGAAATACCCGTCGTAGCGTTTCTTCCGAGTCAACCCGCTCACGAAACTCTCTCTCGTCGTGGTATCCCCGCGTCGGAGGGTAAAACGCGATATATAATAGTATATGCCAGTGGTTCGCGCGCGTCGTCTCTGAGATACGCGGTCGACAGAGTTCCGAAAACACGTGATGTGCCACGATTTCCGTGCGTCTTACATCTTTCGACGATGGGACGATCCACGCGAAGAGAACGTTCGTGCTTGCGCGAGGTGCATTAGCGTCGATTCGCTTTTCTGTACGGGGAGAAATAGAACGATGAGTTGACTTATCGGGTCTTCGTTGGAATTACCGTCGCTGGCATTGTAAACTCCAGATGACCTTGTGATTCCTTCGTCGGGCACTGGTAAAGGGTGGCGATGATTCGTTCTATAATAGAAATACCCGTCGTAGCGATTCGGCCGAGTCACCCGCCACGAAACTGTCTCTCTTTCGTCGTGGAAACCCCGCGTCGGAGAGTAAAACGCGCGAAGGCTGTGACTGTAACATATATATATATATAGTATACAATGCCTGTGGTTTTTGCGCGTGTCGGCTCTTCGGTATACGCGATCGGCCAGAGTTACGGAGGGACGGTGAAGCGCACGAGAAATTGAAACGGCCGCACGATTGGAACCGAGCAACCGTCGAACATTGTTTCGCGACGTTTCCATAATGCGTTTTCGTTTCGCTCGCATACCGCTTCTTTTCCCCTAGTCTCTGAGACGCGTTTTCGAGCCGTTCTTCTACTATCGATTCTCGTAGAGAGAAGGGACCGGGTAGTCTGGAAGTGGAACCCGCATCTTGCGTGTACCGTACACGGAATTGAGAGGACCGGCCGTGAAGCTCGTTTTAAAGCCGTGCGTCTGACACCCAACTCTTGCGCGCCAATTTCGCGGCAAGAGATAATATGGGACGAATGACCGGCAAAGAGCCAGCTGTGAAGTCTGTTTTTTTAATCGAATCCGTGGACGTGTGTATGCCGTAGCGTCGCTCGTCGTGTTCGTTCATGGTCGTTCCGAGAGAAAGAACGAAAGCGGTAACGAAGGGACCGGCCGTGAAGCTCGTTTTAAAGCCACGCGTCTGACACCCAACTCTTGCGCGCCAATTTCGCGGCAAGAGATAACATGGGACGAATGACCGGCAAAGAGCCAGCTGTGAAGTCTTTTTTCATTATTTGCTTTCAATCGATCGATCGGTACGATTCGTGCAACGTTTCGCGCGATGCGACGCGAAAACATGCGCGCAACAATAGATGCGTCTGATCGGAAGAACGCGAGGGTCGACTGCACGCGATGGATTCAGTATCGGGTAGGATACAAAATATATCCCCGTCGTTTCCACGCGTGCGAGTCTTCTGCGTCTTTCGCGGGTTTTTGAATGCACTATACGCCCGGAACGTCGAGAAATATATACATATTACTTGAACGTTTTTCGTCTCGAAAGGCTTCGGTGTCGTCTCCAAGGCGACGCCTGAATCTCCTTCGCGCGCTGGTCGGAGATTCAGGTATCAACTTTTATCTTCTCTTTGAAAGAAGAGAGATATTAGGTCGAACAAATGAGAATAAAATTATATATGTGAAATATAAAATTTATACGATTACCCTGAACGGTGGATCACTTGGCTCGTGGGTCGATGAAGAACGCAGCTAATTGCGCGTCAACGTGTGAACTGCAGGACACATGAACATCGACATTTCGAACGCACATTGCGGTCCACGGATACAATTCCTGGACCACGCCTGGCTGAGGGTCGTTTACGTACCATACACTGCTTGCGTAGCTCTGTCAAATCCCCGCCGTCGTTCACCTCTTCGGATCGAACGTTTTTTTACCGAAGGGCGCAAAGAACGTTTCTGAGTCGGGTTAAGAGAAGGATGCTACGTACGAGCGAACGATGGGTGTCTCGTCGGCGTTTGTCGCGGACACGCGAAAATTCTGTGAATTTCACGGACAGTGTACGTTCTAGTTGTTGCAAAACGATCGGAATCGTTTGTATGGACTCGCGTGAGTGTTCGCGGCGTCGTGCGTCGTTCAATTACGACCGCCCGCGGATACCGCTCCACTGCGATATGGATCTGAGCGACAACTTTTTCGGCTGTTCGTGAGATGAACGGTTTCGTGTGTTTAGAAAAATTTTTTTTCCCGCGCTCCCGACGTCACCTGAAATGATGCGTCAGAGGTGAAAGAAAATATTAAGAAGTTGAGAGAGAGAGAGACTACACACGTTTTATTCATATTTTGTATACCGTGCGTGAGACGGATGTGCACGACACGTCGTATGTCGGTATATTACCGACTGGCCCCAGGGAGATTGTTTTCTTCCTCTCTTACGAATGAGATGTACGTTTCGGAGGATCGTCGTTACCGAAACACACGGCAAAACGAGACTTCTCGCAGCAGAACCTTTATACACAATACACATCGACTCTTTTTACCCCGAGAGAGAGAAAAGGTGTATTTCTTTTTTTTATTTTTCGAATTCGACGCACGAACGCTTTGACGACTGGAGAAAAACACGGTGTGTGTTAAAATCGTGCGGGACGAGCATGCGTATTCGTAACGGGTCGAATAGTTCTTATTCCCCGTCGTCGCGTGTCCTCGCTGGACCACCACCGTGCGCTTCCGCCACGTTCAGTTGAATTTCGAAATATATATATATAAAAAGAATCACCATATACTCTCTTTCGGGAGGTGTATTTTTATCGGTTTCTGCTATAGAGAAGAGACGGAGATCGTGTTGTGAGGTGTAACGTTTCTGTATCCCCGTTTCGGAGGATCGTCGTTATCGGCGGAACACACGTCAAAACGAGACTTCTCGCAGAACCTTTATACACAATACACATCGACTCTTTTACCCCGAGAGAGAGAAAAGGTGTTTTTCTTTTTTTTTTATTTTTCGAATTCGACGCACGAACGCTTTGACGACTGGAGAAAAACACGGTGTGTGTTAAAATCGTGCGGGACGAGCATGCGTATTCGTAACGGGTCGAATAGTTCTTATTCCCCGTCGTCGCGTGTCCTCGCTGGACCACCACCGTGCGCTTCCGCCACGTTCAGTTGAATTTCGAAATATATATATATATATAAAAAGAATCACCATATACTCTCTTTCGGGAGGTGTATTTTTATCGGTTTCTGCTATAGAGAAGAGACGGACGATCGTGTGTGACACCACGTGGTAACGTTTCCGTATCCCCGTAAAATACGTTTATCTTTTCTCGTAGAAAAGAGAGAGGAAGAGGCAGGAGCTCCTCTTTGGCGAGGCTTTCGAACGTCGCGTCCCGTCCGCCGGGAATATAATGATATAAATTATATAACCGCCGCCGACTTTGTGCGAAAGCGTTGAAACGAACGCGTCGGTCGCCCCATGGTGTGTGTTTGTCGTGTCTTCTTTTCCTCTTCTGCACTTCTCTTCACTGTCGATCGCGAGACCGCGCGAGATCCGCTTCGGTCGTCCAGTCCCCGAAAATTCTTCTCGGACGGGCGTTGAAGTTAACCGGAGCGCGAGATCGTCTAGCGAGAGTCTTTTTCGCGATCGAGTAAAATGTGATAGAAGAAGGAGAAGAGTGTAAAAAGAGAATATAGACACGCGACGCAGCAGAGACCACTGGTGAGGCGCATAAGACGCGTTCGCGAACGATTTTTCGCGACGATACGGAGTCGCGCGTGTCGCGGTATATATTTATCATTTATATACGTTATAATATGAATATGTTGTGTTCGAACGCACTCTCCTCTAGACTTTGTTTTTTTTGCCTTTGAGCGATTTTTATGAAATTCGATTGAATTTTCATACAATTCACGTTCACGACGACCTCAGAGTAGGCGAGATTACCCGCTGAATTTAAGCATATTACTAAGCGGAGGAAAAGAAACTAACAAGGATTTCCTTAGTAGCTGCGAGCGAACAGGAATTAGCCCAGCACTGAATCCCGCGGTTCCGCCGTAGGGAAATGTAGTGTTCAGGAGGGTCCATTTATCCCGTGACGTCGAACCGCGTCCAAGTCCATCTTGAATGGGGCCATTTACCCGTAGAGGGTGCCAGGCCCGTAGCGACCGGTACGCTTTTCGGGAGGACCTTTCCTTAGAGTCGGGTTGCTTGAGAGTGCAGCCCTAAGTGGGTGGTAAACTCC